>NW_020664562.1:178430-206100 GCF_002925995.2 Terrapene triunguis
CCCCCCCCCCCCCCCCCCGAGCACTGCTTTACCGCGTTATATCCGAATTCATGTTATATCGGGTCGCATTATATTGGGGTAGAGGTGTATTTGAACAGGATTTGTAAGAGAAATCAACATGTCATCATGGATCTAAATGCAATATCAGAAACTGAATAGAACTGAAACAGGTTTTGACCCTCTTGGGGGCATCAGAACAGAGAAAACCTCTCATCTGTTAACACTCTGAATGCCTCTTGTACCAGAGCTTTAACTTGTCTACCAAGTGTGAGTTGGTGAAGGTGTAACAGCTAAATCCGTGTTATTGTTGACTTTAGTAATTGGGCTGACCTGAGGTATTAGAGCTAGGTGAATAGCAGGTTAGTAAGGCAAGCCTTTCAACTCAGTCTTTGACCATAGAAAAATGGGGGTAACAAGTAAACTCTATCATGGTGTTCTTAGCTTAGTCTTCATTTACATACACCACAAAAGTGCTACATCATCACCATCATCATGTTCACGTTACACCTCTGTCGTTTAGGGCAGCGACGAAGCTCCTCCACTCGTATCTGTTGTGCCCCAGGTTTTTCAGCTCAGCTTCCACAGCTCTTCTCCATGTTGTTTTCGGATGGCCTCATTTTCGCTGGCCTTCAGGTGTCCATCTTATTGCTACTCTGGTGATGGAATCAGTTTCTGTCCGAAGGACATAGCCAATCCATCTCCAGTGCCTCCTGGCAATGATGGTGCTCATATCCTCTTGGCTGCACTGTGTCAATAGATCTTGGTTTGAGATTGTTCTGGGCCAAAAAGATACTTTTGTGAGGCAGGTTGTATGGAATGAAGACAGTTTGGACATGTCATACTTTCTCATTCCCCAGCATTCTTCACTATAAAGTAATGTTGAAAGTACGCAGCTCTGATAAATCTTGAGTTTGGTTTTGGTGTTGTATTTTGATGATTTCCAGACTGTATTTAAGCTCTTGAAGGTGTTCCTGGCTTTGATTTTTTTGTTCTGGATATCCTGGCTTGTTCCACCATCCTGGCTGATGGTACTGCCCAAGTATATGAATGTTTCTACATTGGTGAGAACATAACCTCTATCTGTACTGGTGCTACATACTTTGCCATAAATGACTGTCTCTTCTCGAGAAGTCAGGAGTGCAGTAACAATAGAGTTGCAGGTCAAGGTTAGAGTGCATTGACAGAGCAATATAGGGAAGATTTTACATATCTGCCCACACTACTATCTAGTTCAGGCCAGTCTTAGTAGTGCTTCATTCCAGAATCACCCATAAAACTGGAAATAAAAGAAAATGAAGTGGTTGAAAGTGGTTTTTGGTTGTACCTCCAATAAACTGTTCTTGATTGTTGTCAGACTTGTCGTTGTCCCTTCTTCAATACAGGCAGAGTCTGACTCTTAGGCCAACTGAAATTATATAGAACATAATGGTGAAAACTGATGCATAATTATTTTCACTATTTATACAGTGTTGTAACTTTGCAAGGCACTTAGTTTTTTTTTTTTTTTTTTTTTTTTAAGACTTAACAAATAGACCCCTCAAACTCTCTCCCACCTGTAGTTGTCAGTTGATTCTCCCACCTGTAGTTGTAGTCTGTCCGAGCTCTGGTACACCTAGTGGGGCAAGATCCCCACTGGTCCTTGCCTTTTACCAAGAATTTATAAGTGGGATTTATTCTCATGATGCTCCATCATCATTCTTCACAGTGTTTCCTGTTCAATACTTTTGGGTCTGCTTTGCCCAGAGTAAACAGGTTGATATCCACCTTCTGTCCCTTTCGATGTGTAATTGTCTCCTCCCTTTATTTGCAAGCAGCCTTCTGATCTTGCATGCCCCAGCTCAAAATAAAGTTCAGATGTATATTTTCACTGTCCTATCGTAAACTAACTCAGCTGTCACCCTCTTCAAGACATTTTTGGTGAAATCCTTTTGAATGCTAATTAGACATCTGCTGATTTGGCTCAGTGTTACCTGAAACCTGTTAACATTATCACTCTTGGATATAAATTTAAAGGGACAGTATTTGAATAATTCCTTCTTATCCATAATTTCTTTCTCAGTAATTCCAAGCAATATAAACTATGAATGCCAGCCAGATGAATGAAAATGATTAGAGACAGTTTCATATGGAGAGACTGAAAAGATTGGAGCTATTTAGTTGAAAGGAATTGAATAAGAGAGGGTGTGGTGGAGGAAAAATTAATTGACACAGAGAAGTTAAATTGGGTGGTCCTGTCCAGTCTTTCTATTTAAATAAATAAATAAATAAATAAAAGATTGGGTAGGGGAAGGGGCAGGAGGGAGATGGGAATATTCAATGAAACTAAAATTGATTGGGGAAAAAAAACAATTTAACTCACCCGTCAGTAAGAAACCTTGCGTTGGGCAATCAGGAGGGTAAAATTTTACAAGGCTGCCAGGGCTGGACAAAGATAAAGCTTCTAGTTTAAAGAGTTGATTGCCATTTGAGATGCAGTAAAAACACATGGGTCTCCAAAAGCTTGTAGGACTGAACAAAGGAAGCAATATACATTTCACCAACCTCACTACAGTGTGTTGAATGTAGTGAATAGACCAGTTTATCCCTAGTTTAAATAGTGTGTGTTGTATTTCATTGGCTTGGTCTGAGGCTAAAATATTTGTGCCTCCATTTGCAGAGAAAAAGTGAGGCTTTGAGATTTTTTGGCTTAACCACAAACTTCGAAGAATGTTCAGCTTCTTCTAGTTACAATTCCTGCTGGTACCAATGCTTCAGTTTCACATTACTCCTACCAATAAGGGAGTAGGATGTTGCTGGTGGCCTGAGTGGGAGATGGAGTAGAGCTAGTAATCACTGGCATGTTCAGAAGTGGTCGGGGCAGAAGCAAATTGGGATAAAAGGAGACTTAAAATACAGTGAGGACAGTTTACCGAGGATTGTGGTGGATTCTCCGTCACTGGAAACCTAAGATTGGATTTTTTTTTTCTAAAAGATATATGCTCTAGATCAAACAGGAATAAATTTAGGGAAGTCCTATGACCTGTGCTATTCAGTAGGAGTTATATTAGATGATCAGTGATTTCTTCTGGTTTAATAATCTATGAATCCCTGATGTTTGACCATCTTAAATTTTACTTATGAGGTGAGGCTTGGGAAAACGGGTGTAATGTTTAATACCAAATAAAGTTTAACTTTGATCATTTGGCCAAAAAGAGGAAACTCAGACCACCACATGCAACTTCTCTTGTTTGGCTGAGGTCAAGTGACAGATTTTCTCCCATCCCCAAGAAAAAAGCAAGTCAGAACTTCAATCTGGATTTAGGGCAAAGAGTCCTGGTTCTCCACTGTGTTCTAATAGCTAGAATATGAGGCTCTGGATTAAGAGTACTACCCTTTTCTTGTGGGTATGTATATTATCTGCTGTTTACCTTAGGATCAGCATAAAGAAGCAGAGAATTGTTTTGGCCTGCAACATGGCATGTATTATATCATTAAGCACTTATTTTCTCTCTGTCAGGTGTGTTTTTTATAAATGGACCAAATGTGTGGCCACTGGTGAGAATCTATCGAGGTGGCTTTCTCCTGATAGAATTCCTCTTCCTCCTGGGCATCAATACGTATGGCTGGAGGCATGCTGGAGTGAATCATGTCCTTATCTTTGAACTCAATCCCCGCAGCAATTTGTCCCATCAGCATCTCTTTGAGGTAAGCAGAACAAGCCTGTGATATATGAAGAGGGGGGAATAGCTCCCTTTGATGGACACCCAGCCAGCCAGTTAGCTGTAAAATCCATCTTGGTCTGTTCTCTGCTTGCTTTACCTGTAAAGGGTTAACAAGCCCACAGGTAAAAGAAAAGGAGTGGGCACTTGACCAAAGGAGCCAATAGGAAGGTAGAACTTCAACCAACCATTCATTGTAACCACAGATGCATCCGAGCATGGTCTGGGAGCAGTTTTAATGCAGGAAGGACCAGATCAACAATTCCATCCTGTTGTGTTTCTCAGCAAAAAACTTTCAGAGAGGTAAAGACACTGGTCAGTCTCAGAAAAAGAATGTTACGCCATTGTGTATGCTCTGGAGAAGCTACGCCCATACATTTGGGGATGGCGGTTCCACCTCCAGACTGACCATGCTGCACTGAAGTGGCTTCACACAGTCAAAGAGACTAACAAAAAACTTCTTCGCTGGAGTTTTGCTATTCAAGACTTTGATTTTGAAATACAGCACATTTCAGGAGCCTCTAACAAAGTGGCTGATGCACTCTTCCGGGAAGGTTTCCCAGAATCAGCTGGGTAAAAATGTCTCTGCATTCTAAGTCATTGTAGTCCTTGAAATGTAAAAAGTACAATGTAAAAAGAACTGTTTAGTTCTTCGTGTAATTATTAGTAAAGTTAGAGGTGCCTGTATCTTATTAACTCTGTTTCCTAAACCTCCAGGAAGAAATCCCAGTTGATGTGCACCCGACCTGAACCAGGCTGGCCAGCACCTTCTGTGATTTGGGGGGCATGTAATATATGCAGTGGGGGGGGAGTAGCTCCCTTTGACAGACACCCAACCAGCCAGTGAGCTGTAAAATCCATCTTGGTCTGTTCTCTGCTTGCTTTCCTGTAAAGGGTTAACAAGCCCACAGGTAAAAGGAAACGAGTGGGCACCTGACCAAAAGAGCCAATGGGAAGGTAGAACTTTTTAAAATTGGGAAAGAAACTTTCCTTTTGTCTGTTGTTCTCTGGGCTGCAGGGGATGGAGCAGCAATGCTATAAGCAGAAATGCTGTGTAAGGCTTGAACCAGGTATAAAAATTCATCTTCCATACCTAGAAGAAATTATTTGAATAGGGAATATTTAGTTAGACACAATCAGGTTTATTTCTTATTTTGGCTTGTGGATCTCCTCTGTGCTAACCCCTGATGCTTTTGTTTGCTTGTAACCTTTAAGCTGAACCCCCAAGAAAGCTATTTTGGGTGATTGATTTTTGGAATTGCTCTTTTAAAATCTAGCAAAAGCCTAAGTTCCAGATGTATTGTTTTCCTTTTTGTTTTTAATAAAATTTACCTTTTTTAAGAACAGGATTGGTTTGTGAATGTTGTTTCATTAGCTGGTAGCCACAGCTAATTTCCTTTGTTTTCTTTCTCAGCTCTTCCCGGGGGGAGGGTGAAAGGACTCATGGGTATCCCACAGGGAGGAATTCCCAAGTGCTCCTTCCTGGGTCCAAGGGGTTTTTTTTGCATTTGGGTGGTGGCAGCATTTACCAAGCCAAGATCAGAGAAAAGCTGTAATCTTGGGAGGTTAATACAAGCCTGGAGAGTGGCAAGTATTAATTTTTAGAATCCTTGCAGGCCCCCACCTTCTGCACTCGGAGTGACAGAGTGGGGATTCAGCCTTGACAAAGCCACAGGAGCCACTGTGCATTTTAAGCGACAGCAGAATAAATCGTCCTGTTTCCTTGGAATGAATTGTAACATAACTATTGAGAAAAGGTTCAGGAAAGGCCAACAAAAACTATTAGAGGTTTGGAGCAGCCTCCATATGAGGAGAGATTAATAAGACTGGGACTTTTCAGCTTGGAAAAGACACAACTAAAGGGGGATATGAATGAGGTCTACAAAATCATGTCTGGTGTGGAGAAATTAAATAAGGAAGTGTTACTTACACCTTCTCATAACACAGGAACTGGGGTCACCAAATGAAATTAATAGGCAGCAGGTTTCAAACAAACAAAAGGAAGTGTTTCTTCACCCAACGCACAGTCAAGCTGTGGAATTTTTTGCCAGAGAAGTTGTGAAGGGCAAGACTATAACAGGGTTCAAAAAAGAACTAGATAAATTCACGGAGGATAGGTCCATCAATGGCTATTAGCCAGGATGGACAGGGATGGTGTGTCTAGCCTCTGTTTGCCAGAAGCTGAAAATGGGCGACAGCGGATGGATCACTTGATGATTACCTGTTCTATTCATTCCCTCTGGAGCACCTGGCATTGGCCACTGTCAGAAGACAGGATACTGGTCTAGATGAACCTTTGGTCTGACCTTGTAGGCTGTTCTTATATTCTTAAGTCAAGAAAAGGAGGTTACTGATTTGATTATAGTGATGAAAGCAGCTCTTCCTTGGGTTCTATAGTATGGAATTCAGAATTGTCTTAAGTCATCAGGTGTATAACTTTGTTTCTCTCCTCCATCTTTTATTAGATTGCTGGATTCCTTGGGATGTTGTGGTGCCTGAGCCTGCTGGCATGTATATATGGCAAATTCACCCATGTCCCTATGCAGGTGAATCCACTCATCTTGTATGGATTCATGTTGCTTTTCCTCATCAACCCCACCAAAACCTTGTACTACAAGTCCCGGTTTTGGCTGCTTAAACTTTTGGTAAGTCTGGAACCTGGTACAAACTCAAGAGAAACTGGTGTGGGTAATTGAACTCAAGTAGTTGAAGTGTGTGCAAATACATCACTAGTTTTCAGACTTGGGAGTGTATGCCACACAATTTTATGCATGCTTTGATTCATAATACTCAAGCAAGTCCATGCATAAAGAATTAGATGTGTGTATTTGTTGAGCATAGAAGTTACTTTCAGTCTGTACTATTTCTGTTATGTTCTTCATACCAAGAGTATGTACACACAAATGTTCACACATACAAAAATAAGCATATGTGGTGTATGCATGCACAAACAAATGCACCATATAGTTTTCCTCATGACTCAGCCATGCTCACTGTATCTCTTCTTTAGCAAAGCAGTTTGGGTAAGATTACAAAGGGCTACAAAGCAAAGCTGACAGAATGCTGTTTGCCCAAACTGAAAGTGGGCCAATACTCAAATAGAGTATTCATGGGTAGCAGACTATAGCTGAGGTTACTTTCGTTTTAAAATACTAGTCGCCACTACTTCTTCAACATTTCTTTTCTATACTTGTTCTGAATGAGAGAGATTAATATTTTAATCTTGGCTATTGTTTCCCTGGTAACAAAAGTCAGAAGAAATGAATGGAAACACATGCTAATGAAGTATTAAGATTATAAATGTAAACACCAAAGCAGTAGTTTTCAGCTGTCTTGACCCAGAGATATCTTACCAATTTTTCCCAAAATGCATACACCTGCCGCCCCTCCATATGCCCATGCACCCTTTAATTTACATTAATTTTAATCAGATTGATTCCTTCACCTTTTCACTCTTACTGTTACTTCTGTGAAGGCTTGGATTCTGTCTGGGCTTCTTAGAAGACCTGAAATTTTCTGGCTAAATAATTGTTTGCTCAATTTTCACTGTAAAATTACTGAGTGATTTGCAGGAGGGAGGATTAAGGCCTTGTAGGTGGGTCCTGGAGTATCCTCCTCTATGGAATTATTTTGCTAACACTTGCTAAATATTTTTTAATTGGTGCAATCTGGAACAATTCAAAGGTAAGACATAAAATTGGTCTTCAGCATGAACATGCATATACATATACAAGTATACATATAAGTGTGTACACATTTTGTTTATATACATCTTATTTAATCTTTAAAGGTTCAACTTTCTAATAGTTTTAACATGCTGAGTCTCTGTTCCTTTTGTGCTCCCTTCTTTTCCTTTGCCCTTTCATCATTCAACAAATCACTATCTCTCCTACTCATGGGTGCTTTTTCAGATGCAGTCCTGCTCCTTTCTCCTCCCCTCCTTTCTTCAGCCCCTTGCCTGGCCACCCATATTATTACCACCTTGTCCTGAGGGAAGCCAGGCAAGTTCCCAGCCTCCCCCTACCACACCTCCATCCCATTGGAAACAAATTAGCAGGGAGTTATTGAGGTTCATCCTGGTTCAGTTTCTGCCTTCCATTGAGGAGCAGAAGACATCTCCCGCCTCCAGATGCTCTGCAACATAAACTACTTACATTTCACTCTGACACAAAGGTGGGGTTTTCCAGACCAATATTAATTCTTAAGGGGAATACAACACTTTTTTCCTTAAAAGGAACTATAATCCGTTTCATTTCTGTGTGGAGTGATTGTGTGGGCACAATCTCACAATTATAGCATTATTGTGGCACCACTAGCACAGGCACAGTGAAACATATTGGCATGATAGAGCTAGAAAGGAAGCACTCAATGTCTTCACAACAGCAGCAGCTTTGGAAATTCTGCATTTTGCTGCTGATTATTCATCAAAGTCAAAGGACCCCATACAGTTGTGTCCATAAGGTAGTAAATGAGACTCCCCTCCCCTCCCCCCCGTAGTACTCCATCACTGAAATAACAAGCTCTGATTCATGCATGGCAGGTTACCTGCACAGCTTATTAGCAGACAGATTGCATATTGTGCTTGACATTAAGCATTACAACTGCTGTGTGTATGTTAATGAGCAAAGACTAGTTGATGGAGTACATTGGGAGTGATGGTGGCAGGCGGAGGTAACACAATAATGAAATGAGTTGAGCTTGCAAAACCATTAAAATATAAAAAAGCAACTTCTGCAATCATTACTGCAATAACTGGAGTTCACAGGTGCAATCTAGTTAATAGTTTTCTTTGTATGAAACCTCGGAGGTTGACACATCTACTTGAATCAGAAAAGCTTTCCCTTGTGAGTAATTTGAATCTGAAGGCCTGTTTCTTGGAAACTTTGGAGAGAAGCCACTTATACAAAAGGTTTTTCATACACAAATCTCATTGCACTTTCTCTACTCTGCCCATTTTGACGCTAACAATAGACACGGTTCCCCATTTATTTATCTTGGGTACAAATTCAAAACTATGTATTTCATTAGGTTCATCGAGTATATTCTGTGCCTTTGGATTACTCTCTGGGCTGGTATACACAGCTTTTCTACCGCTTTCACTATATCCGTTTAGAAACAGATTGTGATATAATCCACTCCTAGTGTGAACAGTGACATTAGTATGGCACTTATGTCAGACTAGCTTACTTCTTTATTTCTGTCTAAATTTATAGAAATTAGAATCATAGCACTGGAAGGGACCTTGAGAGGTCATCTAGTCCAGTCCCCTGCACTCAAGGCAGGACTAAGTATTATCTAGACTATCCTTTACAGGTGTTTGTCCAACCTACTCTTAAAATTCCCCAATGATGGAGATTCCACAACCTCCCTAGGCAATTTATTAGCTATATGTTATAAGCATCTTTATATGGCTATACCTGTATCCATGCTAGAGGTTGCAGTGATTTAATCATCTCTATGTCTAAACTGATATAGTGAAAGAACAAAAACTTTGTGTAGAATAGCACGTTGGCTTTGAACTCAGTAAGGCATAGTGAACTGACACCTGCAGGCTTGAGGTCTCTTAGGGAGAGATGGCTCAACAAAATGCAAGGTGACCTTAATGGTGCAAAATAATACAGTACATTTAACTGTATGTAAGGCCAAAAAGCAGGCAGACCACATAAAAGAATAGCTGTTAGGGGCAATCTGTGTCCACCCAGATATTATCAAAGTGGGTCTCTGACCCCATAAGAATATTTTATGAGTTATCCAGGAAAGATCCCCCCGGCCATATTAGGGCTCATTCTGCTAGGGCTCGAGCAGCTTACCTGAGATATGTACAGCAGCGATGTGGTGCTCGATCCACCCATTTACCAATCAGTATTCCCTAGCACAGGCCTCCAGATCAGATGCCAATTTTGGTAAGGCTGCCCTGCAGTTAACAGTCAAGAAAGACTCCTTGTACCCAACTCCATGCAAACAGACAGCTGCTTGTTAGTCACTAAGAATGAAATCAGTGTGGGCAATCACTTGAAGAGAGAACAGTTACTTAAATTACGGTAACTGCGGTTCTTTGAGGTGAGTTGTTTCCATGGATTCCATGATCTGCCCTCCTTCCCTGCTAACGCAGAGTCCTATTCCTATGGGATTCTGTATTGACGAAGGAAGTGAGGAGCAATTAGGCCCACTCCGCTGTTTATGCCCTTGGGTAGGGGGCACAAAGACACTTATGGTGCAGGCGCAGCCCCAACAGAAGCTGCTAGCCAAAAAGAATCAATACTCAACCGCAGTGGGGCATAGGTGCTCCAAAGGTAGAATGCATGTGCAACACATCTTAAAGAATCACAATCACTGAAAGGTAAATAGTCTTTGCTGTTCAGTGCCATGCTGGATAAGCAAGCCCAGGATGCACCTGGTTTTGCAATGTAGAAATCTAGCAGGAGTTTACAGGTGGATTAAACATCCACTGCTTCAGCACTTACTAAAACTACAGTTGTCAGCTCCAGAATGCCCATATTCACCCCAGTTGGGACATGGTCCAGTCACAATGGTGACCAAATATTTGAAACTAAAATTCAGGTCTCATTCTTAATATTTTAAGCAAGAAAATATTACTTAATGTTGTCAGAGACAGGTTTTGTTGGCTCTGGGGTCTGGCTCGGTAAATGTGGCAGAGTTTTGGCAGCTGCGAAGGTGGATTTGGTTGGTGGTACTTGTCACTGGGAACAGCCCACTTGTAACCACACTGTAAACTCTGACCTCTCCCTGTACCACTGGCACCTTCTCTCCCAAACCTGATCGTGTACTTGGGACTCCGCTGCTTCCTTCTTAGGCTCCAGTGTGCTCTCTGCATGCCTCGCTATTGAACTGTGTAGGCATTGGTACAGTGGGGTCTGGGCTATTGCACATGAGCAGTATTCCAGACAGAACTGCATACCAAAGTGTGCACTGTTCAGTGGAGTAGCAAAAAGGAAACACATTGGGGTGTGGGAGTAGGATGTAAACAGCACAGAAGCAGTTGGGAACCACAGACAGTTGGGATTTGGCCATCCTCCTAAGGGTGGATTATATTGAAAGTGATGATTCAATTCCCGGTATACGTGATTAGAGTACTAGTGCCCTCCTGTAGGTTTAAAATACGTGCCTGGTCACTCTGTCTGCTGTAAACTTTAGATGGAGTATTTTAGTCCATTGTTGTATCTACCTATCTTAGGTTTTTATACTGACGTCCATCCCCATAGTAACTGAGCACCTTCCATGTAAAAGCAATAGCAAAGTTCCTAGTGGACTTCATAAAGTCTCTCTCTCTCTCTCTTCCCCCTCTTTGGGATAAAAACACTACTTGAGATAAGGGCTTTGATTTTGATTGTTTAGATGTTTGGTTTTTAGGTTGACTTGTTTCAGCAATTTTTTGGTTGGGATTTGTTGTGTAGAAGGTGATGTCAGTGTTGAGTGTCATTTTTATGGTGGAAAGGTCTTTTTGAAGAGAGGTTTTGCAGTGTTCCTTAATTACTGTTAGACTTTAGATTTCCCTGATGTCCTTTGGAAGCTTGTTATATAGCTGAACCCCTCAACTGAGAACATTTTGTCCCTAACTCTCGTGTGCTTCATCTTGGGCTTTGTGATGTGCATTGTCCTAGAGGAACACAGCTGTCTCTCTGGTTCACACACTGAAATGTAGTCTTTAATGTAGCTGTGGCTTGATCCATGAATTGCTTTTAAGATTAGGACCAAAGTCTTAAACTAGCATCAGAAACTAACTGGGAGCCAGTGGAGAGACTTGAGCACAGCCCTGATGTGCTGTGTTCTTATAACTATTTTCTTTCAGTGTCTACCCTGCATATTAATAGTAGAAACCTTCTACTTCTCTACAGATTAGTTTTACCCAATGTTTCCTTAATAGAAAGCTTCATAAATGTCTGAACTGCAGGACAATGCTGGTGTTATCTTTTAGTTACTATAACTAACCAGTCAGGGCCAGTTGTAATCAAAGGTAATGGAGCATGAACATTGCCTGCTTTGAAAGGAGTGTAACTGCTGTCCAGCCTTGGAGGGAAAGTGGGCTGGGATGGAGAGGGAGTCTGATTAATATTTGACAGTTAAAATTTCCTCTGCTTTTTTAATTTAACCCTTTAAACTCTTGAGGGATTTTGGGGCCCTACATTAAGGTTGAACATTGGAGACACATGGTCTTAGGGTTTGGTGTACAAATCTGAGTCAAGGTCAGATTAGAGGCCAAGATGGTGATCCAGGACCTAGTGGGTGTCAGGTGTGGAATGGGGAAGAAGCATGCTAAGATGTGCAAGTGGTTATGGTGGAAATGCTGGGGAGGAGAGGTCAGAAGCTATTGTCAATGTCATAGATTGGGAAAGATTGGTTACGTAGCACACTCTTAAGTGAGGATTGTGAGTTTCTTTGGAGAATTTTGGCTCTCGCTTTGAAGAGATTAAAAAACTCAGGCCAGCCAGAAGGGAAAGGCTGTGAATAACTGAACACAAGGGAAGAAATGGATGTCTGAAAGAGGAAATGTTGTGCTCAGTTCTTGTGAGTGAAGGGGAAGTTCTACTGCCAGGAGGAGTAATGAAATGGCAGATTTTTGGGGGGAGCAGTGTGATATTTCATGTTAATTCAGCACAGTCTCATCTCCCGCCACTATACTGTCAGTCTGCTCTATTAATATCTTTCATGCTAACTCCATGCTGTTTTAATTCCCAGTTCCGGGTGTTCACAGCCCCCTTCCATAAGGTAGGCTTCGCAGATTTCTGGCTGGCCGATCAGCTCAACAGCTTGGCTGTGATACTTATGGACCTGGAATACATGATCTGTTTCTACAGCTTTGAGCTCCAGTGGGACAACAGTGTCGGACTGTTGCCAGAAACAGGTATAGTAGTGATGAAGATGAGATGGTAACAAATATGTATGAACACTTTGCCCAATAAGTCCAGGAACATTGATACGAACTGAAAATTTCAATAGGCATCTTACTGTCTTTTAGCAAAAATTCTCCCAATAACATAGGAAACTCATCCCATCATAATTGGTGTTCCTTCTAGGCACAGCCCTTGAGATTTTATTCTCCCATCCCTTACTGCCCTATTTACCAATCCATTCGTCTGGTATAACCTGCTGCTGTGACTGGCATGACCTGTGTATTTAAGAACTTGTTTGCCAAGATTTTGAGGTGTTCTTTGGCAGAGGAAAGATGCAGCAATTTTCCAGGCTTGGCTGGCAGTTTTTCAGACTCCTTTCCAGCAATGCAATCACACTTAGCCTTTTGTTGCTGCTTAGTGTTAGTGATTCATAGAAGCAGTACAAAGCCGACTACCAAGAATTCAGAGCTTATGGGGAAATATTCTCATGAGGATTTTTTCCCCTAAGGGCTCTTCTCCTGAGGGTCTTCCATATTCCTAATACACTCACGTGGGTTCCTCTCTGTTTTATCTGTGCTTTCCAGGCTATTTCTTCCAGGTCCTATGTTTCAATGTTGTCTTTTCTTCTGGAGGGAATGGCAGGAACTTCCTCAGACCTCATTGGTGCCATTCATTATTCAATTACAGTTGACATTGAGAGAGACAAGGGCTATGCACACTGCCTCCACATCATTTCCAGCTTGGAGAGCAAGAGATGATATCTGAATTTTAACTCTGGTCTTCCCCATGGCAAAACGTTATCTTATGCCTCAGGACCAGTCCACGGTCATTGTCTTTCCATTTTAACCAGCAACCACTGACAAATCATCTTGTCAATGAGCCTTTAACATGTATTGAGAGAACTTGAAACCTGCTTTCTGTGTGCATCAGCATTACTTTCTATTCTTCCAGTCTTGCCTACCTCAGAACCTTCCACCCAGTTGTATTAAGGCTGCATTCTAAGGGTCTGTTCCCTGTAAGCATTAGTTGGAATTAAATTAAACTGTTTAAAACAATAAACTGTGTATATTAAAATTTTCTGCATCAAACCAAAAAGTGGAATAAGAACACAGTTCCCCTGGAATAAATATTAATTGATCTGAGGGAATGAACAAATTCTGTATATTGATGACCTGATGTTTTTCAGGTGTGCTGAGCACATTTTGGAAATCAAGCCATAAGGGACTAGATATGGACATGTGTAAGAATGTAACAGACTTTGGAATTTACCACTAAACTCGTGGCTTTTCCTGCCTTTTCCCCATTACTTATTGGCATAAATCATTGCACCCGTAAAAATGGGATTTTCTTATGCTAATTGGTAAGGTGACAATAATAGGAGACAAACTCAAATCGGTTGATGGTTATAATTGAAGGGACACATTCAACTTGAAATCTGGCCATTTAAAAACAAGAGTCAAGTTATTTCAGGTACTGTACATCCCCTCGAGTTCCCCTGCTGAGTTTGGTGGTTTTGTGGGAACACCTTTCTATATGTGTCTAAAATTCAGTGTAGCCTTTTTGTAATTTTTTCCTCTCTTTCATATGCTCCTGCATGGAGAGATCCACACAAACAGGAGAAACACTGAAATTGAGTATACACGGTGCTATCAAATGTACAAAGTAAATAAAATAAAACAATATTTTTCCCCCTGTGCTTTCATTGATAGTAATCTTAGTTGCTATGTGTAACAATACTAGGTTTTTAAAATTTTCTGACTGGAGTGTGTTGTTTAAGCTGTGTCTCTTTAAAGCCTAGCAGTGATTGCTCCTGTTATTGAAGTAAAGGGGTTTGACTGACACACCTGGTCGTGGGATTGAAAATGTTGAGATGCTAAATATAGATGCAAATGCAAAGCAAATTGTACCATTGCTTAGGATATTACAGTTGCTGCTTCCAAAAGCTTAGTTTCACTCATCTCTTCAAGGAAGGTAGAGGAAGTGAGACATTTGGAAGGGAATGAGAGAAGAATTAAATGTTTTGTTTCCATGTCCACTGAAACATCTCTTCTCTTGTAGATGGTCAGATTTGTTACAGCTACTCCTACGGAGTGCGAGCAGTTGTCCAGTGCATCCCTGCTTGGTTGCGTTTTATCCAGTGCCTGCGCCGTTACCGTGACACCAAACGGGCCTTTCCTCATCTGGTTAATGCTGGCAAATACTCCACCACCTTCTTCATGGTGACATTTGCAGCCCTTTACAGCACTCACAAAGGTATTGGATTTAGTTATTTCACAAAGCTTTGCAGAACCCCCTGCTGTCTTTTGTCAGTCTCTGCTCCTCAGTCATCTTTTCTCTCTGTGGACCTTTTAGGTGCTAACGTTTATAGAGAGAAAACAGAATTATGGATAGAGCCCTGCAAATCCGTGGGTGGTATCTGCTTTATATCCATGGACTATTTTTGCGGATAGCCGCTCAGATGCAGATACAAATTTTGTATCCACACAGGGCTCTGACCATAACAGATTCACCAGAATGGAGCAGCTGCGGCTGTCACCCAGCCCCCAGGCTCCAGCTCAGCTCTCTGAATTGCGAAGCAGCGGGTATAGCCCACTGGGCATTCTCAGAGTTGTAGTCCCCAGCTTGCTTTGACGGAGGAGATAAACTACAACTCCTAGAAGGGAGTGAGCCCAGCGCCATTTTAAAAGAAATAACCTAGCAGGTGGCAAGGGCCCATGCTATGAGGGGGAGAGTAGTTATTGACGCTCTCTGTCTGGGCCTGGTCTGCATGCATTACTGCCCCCGCAGCTGCCTAGTGGTGTCTGAGCTTCCCCCCACACACCCCGGAGGGTGGCGCAGCACACAAGAGTCCAGGAGTGTAGCCTTCCTACCCAGAATGGGGGACGAGGTATGGTGGGGACAGAGCAGGCGGTGGGGCAGGCGGTCTCTGGGAGAAGTGAGGGGTGGTTGGGGGCTTGGTACAGCCCTGCATCACTTCGAAGGGCACCGGAGCCCAAAAGGGGGGGGGCGAGGAGCCTGCCCTCCTGCCCAGTATGGCATGGGATCAAAAGCAGCCCCCTACCTGCCCCCCAGGTCTCCTGCCCAGGGCAGGTGGAGGGACCCAGGCTCCCCACAACTGCCCACGTGGCTCTCCTCGATCTGGCTCCGGCTGGCAGTGGGGGCCTCAGAGCCGCAGCCTGGCCATGATAAGAGCCGGGCGGGCAGCTGTAGGGAGCTGCGGTGGACCCTCCACCTGCCCTGGGTTGGGGGCCCAAGCAGCCCCCGGCCCGTGTCCCCACCCCGGGCAGGTAGAGAGTCTGCAACTCCACGCCGGCTCCGCTCTTACCATCGCTGGGCTGCAGCTCCAAGGCCCCTCCACCCTGGCCGCAGCCGGGTCGAGGAGAGCCGCATGGGGAGCTGGTGCAGAGTTGCAGACCCTCTACCTGCCCATAGCCAGGTGGGGAATCTGGGGGTTGGGGCCCAGGCCGGGGGCTGCTCTTAGCGCCCCCAACCACTACCGCAGGCAGGTCGAGGGTCCATTGTGGCGCCCCCACTGCTGCCCAGGTTCCCCAGCTGGGCTCACCCTCTTCTTGGGGGGAAGAAGTGAAGGGGGCACGGTCTGCCCTGGTGAAAAGTGGGAGTGCCCTGGCCCCCCCGGTTCCGGCACCACTGGTCACTGCTCTGCAGATGCAGATACCGGCAGACAATTTTTGTGTATCATGTGTGGATACACATTTTTGTATCCGCGCAGGGCTCTAATTATGGACAGTACAATTTACATTCTTACCTCACCTCTTATTAAAAGAGTGACAGCTATGAAAGGTAAGAGAATACAATAGAATTGAGGCACTATGGATTGAATTACAGCAAATAACATTGTTTTAAAAAATTAATTGATAACTTTAATATCAGTTCATCCCACTTTTGGCACTGATTGGATCTTCCACTGGAACTGCTGACTCCTCAGTGAAATGGGACCAGTCTGTAGCATTGATTCATGTATAGTCATGCAGGCTCAGATAAACTTTCATCAGTTCAGTACATTTTCCTCAATTTTCCTTCATAATAAAGTATAGTTATCTATTTTAAAGTAGTAGGATTTGTCCCCAAGAGTGGGAATTGAGAATTCAGTTTTCTGTTCAAATGAATATGAAATGTTTTCTTTTGGGTGGGGGAATGCAATTTTTTAATCAATAGCACTGTACAACATACTGTCTACCATCGAGAGAGGCATTTCAAAATTTCATTTGAAATTGTTGATCTATTCAGTGTAATTATAATGGGGCTTAAAGATAGTGGAGAATTTTAAGGGGAGGGTCGAAGGTTACTAGTGATAATGAGGCCTTCTCTTTCCCTTTCAGAAAGAAAATACTGAAACTCCTAAGAAATTTCCCATAATTTTTTTCTGTGAATAGAGACTAATTTTAGACTCTCTAGATGTGTAAGGAAATGGGCTGAGCTCCTACTTTACGTAGTAGTTACCAGTCCCTTGGTATTCCAGGGCTACTATCAGAGAACAAACTGAACAGGGTTGGTCCATTATTTAGGAAGGTAGGGGAATGTATTGTGTGCTACGAAAAAGCCCCCTCTGGGTTTCATGTATATTTTTATCCCTTTTCTTTCTCAAGCTGGTGGGGAGTTGTTTCCAACCCATTTAACTGCCGATTGAACTCTTTGATCCCTCAAGTTCCCTATCTCCGTGGCAACCGCAATTATTACCTGATTCTGCTCTTGTTGTGAAGGAAAAAGCTTTTAGCTCCTGCACTTCAGGCAGTCGCCCTGTCTTTCATTGTTCTTTCTCCTCCAAGTCCCATGTCAGTCAAAAGCTTTATTCTTTCCACTGAAATAGATGTCTGCTGTATCTACAGAAATTAGCAACAGTATACACTTGTGAGCCAGTTACTCATCCATGTGTATGGTCAAGGAGATTGATAGAGAAATCAGAAAAATATACAAAGCTTCCTTCTAGCTGTCTTAGTAAGATGTTTCCTTCAGGTGGACACCAGGTTTATTAGAAAACCCTGCTGGTTCAAGAGTTGGTGCTAGTTGAAAATGGGTTGGCGTCTGGGAAGTAATACAAATAAAACAGAAGCCTTGAGCAATGTAGATGACATATAACAATGTATTAGTACAAGCTGTCTGAAGACTGAAAGTCAAACAATATTCATGAATGTATTTTGTATCTAAAGGTACATGCATGCTTCTCTTCGAGGTGTTTAGTAGCAGACTTTGTCACGGCTGATAGCCCCCATGTTTGACTCCTCTGTCTGTCTCCCACTGTCACCTCCACAAAGACTATTCCCCTAATATTTAAGATATTCCCCTACTGGGTTTTTTTTTTTACTGCTTTTCCCAGTCTGAGGCTGCAATCTAGTTAAAATCCCTTGCTCTTAAACTGGGCAATCAAACAACAAATCCAGGATGTAAGGCTTGCAATTAATGCTTCTGATGTGAACCTGCCATACCTTCATTCAGGAGGGCTGTTTAAGTTTTTCACCATCAAGGGCATTCCAAAATAGTCACTCTTATGAAGAGGGAGGAAATTGGTTGGGGTCAAGCTTGAAAATACATGCTTGTAAAATGTGCCTGTTTAATATAAGTTTGACCTCTTCTGAGTCCCCTTAAATTTGGACCTGTGCCAGTATCACTGACTGCAGGTTTCATTGCTACTGTGTATAACTTTTACATCTCTCTTCAAATCTGGCACTTGGTCATAATGAAGTATTTACAAATCATAAAGACAGGGCCTGTTCAGATTGCTACTTTAAACAAGGGCTACCCTACAACACATCATCTCATCCTAGGCATAGGGGAGGTGAATTGACAAGGTAATACTGTAATCTTTAGGGTAATTTGATTTTTGAAATACAGAAATGGGCCACCTGTTCCCATGGACGTTACAGCAAGATTTGGACAGTTAAGGGTGGGCAGAAAATGTGCTCACTCCAGTTTTCCAATCTCCCCCTCTCCAGCCACGCGCCTTCCCTCTTGCCCCAAGGGCTCTTCTCTTCTATGCAACCTGGTGTTCCCCAACCCTTTATCAAAGGGCCTCAGGGCCCAACTGTCTCTGCAAGGCTCTGGTGAATATGCTACTGTAGCTTCTGGCCACACCCTGTTAATACCAGACTCTTCTTCAAGGAGTGTCCCTATCAGTGCTCTGTATCTGCACCCCTGTGCCTCTAATCGGAGATTTTAGGTAGCAGTGTCCGTTCAGCCTGCATGTGCGCTCTCCCTCCCTCGTAGTCTACCTCGAGACTATCTAGCACTGGGCAGGCGACCCCCACTCAGTTCCTTCTCAATCACTTTTGGCTCACAAGGGAGCAAGGAGCGAGCAGTTGTCCTTCCTTATCTGCATCATTAGCATATATAGTAATTGTTTGTTTGTTTTGTTCTCCTTAAAAGTTAGTGTTTTCTTTTTACCGGTTGAGATTAAAAAAAAAAAGAAAGAAAAAGAAGAGAGAGAATTTTAGTTTACGTTTCCCGTCCTGTCTGGGGGGATTCCCCACCCTCTCCCAGGGGTGTTTAGAGGACACTAAAAAATAATATAAAGTAAAAAAAAAAAAAAAAAAAAAAAGTTTAAAAAATAAAATAAAATAAATAAATAAATAAAAAATAAAAGAAGAAGAAACTCAAAGTCCTACAAAAAGGGGAAACTAGATCAAATTGCTGAGTTGGCCAATCGCACTGAGGAAACTCTCTGGCTGGCCAAAGACTCAGTTTGGAGGCTTGGAGCCGTTTTTCTCGAGCCTTTACAAGGGGAATATGCTAGTCTTTTCAGCAACTCTAACCCCTTTGAAGTTGAAGGCTCTGGGGATGATCCAAAGTCAGCACATGAGTACCCTGGAGGCTGAAGTGCCTTCTCCATAAGGAGGAGTTTTAACTTCAGCGCCCGGTTCTTGCGAGATCTCAGCTTTAGCGAGTGGCAGAGGGAGCACTTCTGAGGGATATCGGACTCTTCCAGGCATCAGACACAGTGAGAGTGTCTGTCCATTAAGGAATCGACTCCTTGCAGGAGAGGCACTTCTTGAAACCAGGGGAGCTGGGCATGCCCCTCGTGTGGGAGGCTATCACCCTCTAGCAGAAAGGATTGCAAAAGAAAGTTCTTCTTTCCTCCTAGAAGCTGGAAGGGACCTTAAGAGGTCATCTAGTCCAGTCCCTGCACTCAAGGCAGGGCTAAGTATTACTAAACCATCCCTGACAGATGTTTGTCTAACTTGCTCTTTAAAATCTCCAGTGATGGAGATTCCACAACCTCCATAGGCTATTTATTCTAGTCTTTAACTACCCTGACAGGAAGTTTTTCCTAATATCCAACTTAAACTGCCCTTGCTGCAAGTTAAGCCCATTGCTTCTTGTCCTATCCTCAGCGGTTAAAGAGAACAAGCCGGTGCCCAGAATTGCCCTTGTCACCAGGCTGTGTATCACCAATACCCCAGTTAGTGCAACCCTTACCCAGTGATGAGTCTGACAGTGACCAGGAGGATGTCATCTTCTTGGCCTTTCACAGTGGCTCGCCGTAACAAAACAAGGATCCTCCTCAATTCCATCAAACCGACCCACAGTCATGGGTACCGGCTCCTTCGGGCATCCCCTCTCCATACCCTCCCCCCACCAATGGCCGTATTGGGATCCTTGGGTGACATACACATCCCACGTTTTGCAGCCATCCAGTGTCTCTCAGAGAGAGTCTACCCGATGGTCTCCTACAGCCTCACTGTCCATAGCCCCTGAGCCAGGGGAGGAGGAAGCTTTTGCAGAACAGGAAGAAGGACTAGAAGGGGAGGCTACCCCTCCAGCAAACTTCCCCTTGTCTCCACCAGATGAGGCTGTAATGTTTCCCCCACACACACACCCATCACTAGCTGATGATTTTAAGAACTTTCAGGCTCTTACCAAGAGGGTGGTGGGTGATTTGCAGATTCCCCTATAGCAGGGGGCAAATACACATCACAAGCTGGTGGATATTCTGCACACCTCCTCCTTGTCCAGAATTGCCCTCCCAATTAATGAGGCGATTCTAGATCCTGCCAAAGTCATCTGGCAGACACCAGCCTCCATCACACCAGCCCGCAACAGAGCCGACAAAAAATACTACATCCCTCCCAAAGAGGTAGACTTCCTGTTTCAACGTCTGCAACCCAACTCCATCATCAAAATGGATGCGGTTAATGCACAAGGCAAGCAACATCACACCAAGTCAACCTCATATGATCAAGATTGGAAAAAGCTAATTCTCTGGGAAGGAAGGCGTATTCGTCAGTGACATTGCAGTTTAGAGTCATGAACTACCAAGCTATCATGGCCAAATATGATTTTATTAATTATGGGGAACTCAGTGCATTTCCAGAACATTTACCAGAGATGCAAAAGGAGCAGTTTCAGGCCATTGTCAGAGAGGGTCAGTTAATAGCCAGAACAGCACTACAGATGGCACAGATGCAGCTGATACAGCAGCCCATTCAGTCTCTACAGCAGTGGTAATGAGGTGGGCTTCTTGGCTACACTTTTCCAGGTTGCCCAAAGAGTGCAGGCGACAGTGGAAGATCTCCTGTTTGAAGGGCCCAAGCTCTTTGCAGAGAAAACAAACTCTTCTCTCCACACCTTGAAGGATTACCAGGCCACATTACGCTCCCTGGGAATCTATGCTGCAGGACAGAAGAGAAGAGAGAGCCCTCAGCCACAGCACAGGTCACGACCTCCTTAATACCCCCTGTCTCAGCACTATTATGAGCTCCAGCGTAAGAGGCTGAGGGTTCAAAAGCGGAAGCCGTCAGCATCCCAATCCACAACCTTTCAGATCGCCTCTTCTAAGCACTTTTGACTGGTTGGTTGAGGGCCTGAACAAATATACCTTGCAACATCAGCTGCCCTCTACACACCTGTCACACCCCTTCGGAAGTTGCCTGGCCTTCTTTCACTGCAATTGGGAAAATATCATCTCTGACATATGGGCCTTGGAGAGTATTTCGGAGGGTTACGCCATTCAGTTCATGTTTTTTCCCCCATTCCCACCCTCCTTCCCCATCCCTCTTTAAGGACCTTTCTCACAAGAACCTACTTCATCAGGAAATAGATCATCTGTTATGCCTAGGGGTCATAGAACCAGTCCTGGTGCAACTCAGGGGCAAGGGGTTTTACTTCCATTATTTCCTGATCCCCCAGGCAAAGGGAGGTTGGAGGCCCATTCTAGATCTAAGGGCATTAAACAAATACATGAAGATGCAAAAGTTCAAGATGGTCACGCTAGTAGCCATTATTCCAGCTCTAGAGCAAGGAGATTGGTTTTCAGCCCTCGACCTACAAGATGCCTACTTCCACATCTCGATATGACCGTCGCATAGGAGATTCCTATGGTTTACCTTTGGGCAGGACCATTATCAGTATAGGGTGCTCCCATTTGGCCTCTTGTCTGCACCCAGAGTATTTTCCAAGGTTCTCTTCATCGTAGTGGTGCACCTACAAATATCGGGCATTATCTACCTAGACGACTGCCGCCTCAGGGCTTCCTCATTCAAGGATGCCTTACGAGCCACCCAGATGACCATGCACACATTTGCGCAGCTGGGCCTACAGCTCAACTTAAAGAAATTGACACTGACCCCAGTACAGTGACCAAAGTTTATCGGTACCAGCCTTGACGCAGTTCTAGTGAGGGTGCTCCTCCCGCTACACAGACTCACCACCCTCAGAAGTCTCAGAGACAGGACAGGACAGCCCCCAAACATTGGCCAGGGATTGCCTGCAGCTGCTAGCTCATATGGCAGCATGCACCTTTGTCACCCCAAATGCCTGGATGTTCATGAGGTGTTTACAGATGTGGCTTAATTCTGTCTAGTCCCCAAACAGGGACAGACTAACCAAACTGCTGTCACAGTTCTCTGCAGTAGAGCACTTCCTGGACTGGTGGAAAGACTCATCCGATGTCTGAGCAGGCGTTCCATTCATGCAACTGCCACCAACGCTGACTCAGATGATGGATGCCTCCCTAATAGGCTGGGGAGCTCACCTACACGACCACAAAGTTCAGGGGTTGGAACAAACAAACAATCTGCACAGAGTAGAGAAAGTCCAGTTAAAACTGTAGAAAGTTCTGTGAATGTCTGAAGGTCCTTGCTTTGGCTGCTTCTGCATGCGATGGATTCTGAGGTATCCCAAATTGCGTTCTGTAGTTCACAGGAGGTTAGCAAGCCTAATTCAATAAATTTAATGATTGACATCGTCGTATTTAATTCAGGCCCTATCTAGGCACAGCAGTATATGGTGGTAGTAGGTTGTGGGAGAAATAGAAGAGCCATTCATAAGAACATCCATACTGGATCAGACCAGTGGTCCATAGAAACCAGTATCCTGTCTTCTGACAGTGGCCAGTGGCACATGCTTCAGAGGAGATTAACAGTATAGGACAATTTTGAGTGATCCATCCCTTGTTATGCAGTTCCAGCTTCTGGCAGTTGGAGGTTTAGGGACACCCAGGGCATCTTGTCCAAGATCAAACAAGATGTTGCATCCCTGACCATCTTGACTTCATGAACTTATTTAATTTTTTTTGAACCCAGTTATACTTTTCTCCTTCACAACATCCTATGGCATCCATAGGTTGACTGTGTGTTGTCTGAAGTAGTACTTCCTTTTGTTTGTTTTAAAGCTGCTGCCTATTAATTTCATTGGGTGACCCATAGTTCTTATGTTAATAACACTTCCCTATGCACTTTCTCCACACCATTCATGATTTTATAGCCCTCTTTTAGATCCCCCCCCTTAGTCATCTCTTTTTGAAGTTGAACAGTTCCAGTCTTTTTAATCTCTCCTCATATGGAAGCTGTTTCATACCCTTAATAACTTTAGTTGCCATTCTCTGTAGCTTTTCCAATTCTAACACATCTCTTTTTTGAGATAGGGCTATCAGAACTGCACACACAATTCGAGGTGTGGGCGTACCATGGTTTTGTATAATGGCTTTGATATTTTCTGTATTATCTATACAGAGAACAGTTTCTAAAGAAAGCAAGGTGTTCCCCCACACTATAACCGACACCCCAAACTGAGGATTATTTCATGTATATGTTGGAGGGCTGGGAGAACTGGCAGGATGCCATTACTAAGAAAAGGATAAAATTATAGAAAATGTGATCTGAAGAGAATGCTTTCTATCCTAGACCATTTTTAATAAAAAAAAAAAACTAAACTCAACAGCACTTGTGAGATCCTGTTCCTTGACTTGCTGTCCCCTTAATCCTGTTTTGCAAGGCCTCCCATCTATCTGTCTTGTATCTTTCCCTTCTATTTAGAACTGTTAGTACTCCGATAAATCAGAGGTTGATTTATGTTATCGCTAGTGCCTGATGGAGAAGTTAGTGACCTCTTGGAGTGATAAGATTTACTAACTTCTTTTTTATACTTGTTCCTTTCATCTGGTTCATTGTAATATAGCATACTTGCAACTCCACCTGGGGAACAAGGGAGGGATAATTTGGAGCCAAAATCCGTAATGTCTGTCACAATAATTGCTGTGAGCAAGGATGAATTTTGTCTGAAACCCAGTTCTCCCATGCCCAGGAGGGCTTAAGTAACGAGTTGTGTTCATTAACTAGTCTTTCTGATCCTCTCACTCAGAGCAGTGTCAGTGTCATTAGTGGAGAATCTGAGGTATTGCCATAGGGAAATATTGCTGTTGCTAGGTCAAAAGCCATAACAGCTTTGACAATCCTGTCATCGCTAGGTCTGTAGACTTGCTAGCATGGCTTCTGAAAACTAAATTGCTAGGTCTCTACCTGTTTGGTCACCATTTCTGGTGACATCCTGCTAAAGAGTCTTTAAGAGTAGAACTGGAGAGGATGAGCAACAAGGCAGCAGGATTTTGTTCAGGCTACTGCAGGATCTTCTAAGTGTTCACATCTGTTCAGGGAGCCTGCAGGTTTCACTTGTCCGCAACATGTACTGTTTAAATGGAAAAGGTGAGATGACTGAGGCTGCAGCATATACTTGGTGGAGAAAACCTCTGCCAGAGACATTCATAAGTAATGTTTCAGGAACTGCCACTGCATCCTGAATGACAGCACAGCTTGGAGATGCAAAAAGAAATTTTCCCAAATTTCATTGGTCCATCAGCGTGATCATATAGGACACTTGACAGTGACAGCACCCAGATGATGGTGAAGAAGATACCTCTGTATCCTCCTATCTGTATTGATTCTTGTTGGTCCTAAAGCTCACCCTCTTAAGGCAGATGAATTTTAATAGCTGTAATTTCAAGAGCAGCCAAATAATACTGTTTATATTGCTTAATATAGTCTTAAGTTAATGGTGACTGGCTAAGTGAGAGTGTTAATGAAAAAGATGAGAGCAGAAAGGATGATCTGCTGATCTTTCATTTCATGAACAATTAGGGATGGAAAGGTCTAATTTTTATGGAACTCTTTAAGAAGAGCAATTTACTATATCACAAGTAAGCAGTTTTCCTTTCAAATACACAACTGCAGTCTTACATGGTGCTGCAACACTCTAAGAAAAAATGCAATGCTGTATTTTAAATAATTTTTATTTGGTTAATTGGATTTGTGGTGTTATTTCTGTGGGACTCTTTATTTTGGGTTCTCAAAGCTCTTCCGAAACTCTGTGGAGTAATTAATTATTGCATCTGTCCACAATCCTTAAATTTGCATTCCCAGTAGAGGTGGTGGTTCACCACAATGTTTACTTCTAATTAGTAGGACCTGATCATCATTCTGAAAAGTGGTAAATACGTCCTCCCAAAGGAACAAGCTGAATACCAGTAGATCACACTTCATAGAGGTGCTTGAGAAAAGTCACCAGAAGAGAGATCAAATCAAGTGTGACAGATATTGCACCATCTTATTCTCAATTCGCTGTAATTAACATAGTTGGAAGAAATGCTCTTTTATAGACATAAGTGGCAAAATAGTTGTGAAGGCTTAAAATAACCTGTCTACTGAAATAACCTACACAAATGTTTGTTCTACCCCACCAAAGATAACCCATACTTACATAGTACTTTTCATCCAAGCATAATAGTGCTTTACGAAGATAGGTTAGGATTATCCCCATTTTACAGAATCTGATGCACAAAGAAGCTAAATGAGTTTCCCAGAATCCTACAGAAAGCCTGTGAGAGAGTTAATAAGAATGATCTCCTGGCAATTGCAATGCATCTTGCTACATTGTAATAGATTGTGCCTTGGGACTGTAGAAAAAGGTTTGCAGGAAAAAATGTTTGCAATGTAAAATGCTTGTATTTTACAGAGCATACCAGTGGGATAAAAAGGAGTACTGCCTATAGGCTACATAGGGATGTTTAGTTTGTGTGCAAAAGCAGCAAAGTCCATTTTTGTGTGGAAGCACTGCCATTGGTCAGTGTTGAACAGAGACCGGTATCCCCTCGTGCTGAGCTAGTCCTTTCCTGCCATTTCCTCACCAATATGCCTGCTTATTATGAGATCCATAGAACTGATCTCAGGTAGTTATAAGGATTGACAATAAATGCATTTGTGGGTTGCATTAGCTGTCATTCTGACAGTGGTTCTCATGTAGATGAGTCATTTCCGCTTGTCACATTCACCCCATTGCATTATGGAATAGATGGCTTAATGGAGGCATGTCATTCAGTGGCTAACTAGGCAGTAGTTAACTTAGGATGGGTTGTGTATATCCAGTCCCTAGTATATTGCAAATGAGCTTTTTATTTTGGATTGTGACACTACAGTTCTGGTTCTACTCAAATTTACAGGGGAAATCCTAATGATCTACCCTTATGTTACCTGCACAAAATTCTCTGTTACTCACACTCTAGGGCACCCCCTTTACAAGTTCCTAGGGCTCAAGGCATAACCCTCTTAATTTAGGCACTCCCACCCTTTCCCAGTTCCTAAGGCTCCAGGCGAAAGACTCCTAACTTTACTCCTCCGTGGGCTCCAGGCTCTTCTACTCTGTGGGCTCTGGGCAAACACCCTTTCCCTGTGGACTCGAGGCTTAATCTTTTGCAGGTTTACAGGGTCTTTTACCAGTGAAAGAGCCCTATACAGTAATATCCTACGTAATCTCTATTTATTAACAATCACCAAAACCAGAATGCACATGCTACATATACAATGCTCACCACTTCCAATAAGATAAATTAACTTTTCTTGATAGCCAGTCAGGATCAGATCCATCTGGGGGACTCCAGTTTCTGCACGGTGTCATTGGCAGAGTGTTGAGGTGTGGCAGCTCTGTTCTTAGGGCTGTGTCCTGGAGCTGGTTCCCCCAAAGAACTTCCCTTTGGTCCCCAGTTTATATAGAGAAACTTGAGCCCCGCTTAGCTATACCTTAACCAATCATTATACTAAACATTTTACTAACCAGTCCTGACATTGTAACAAAATTCTATAACCATTCCTACCCCATCACCTTAATTAATTTACACCTGGCAAAATTAATTATGTAACAGACAGAAACAATTCAAGAACCAGACAGAGATTATACAGACAAACAATAGGGAAGTGGGGACCATAATGACAAAACAATAAAGAAATGAGGATTTCACAACCACAATTATTGATAAGCGATTTCTTGACACACAGAATGCGATCAAACTAAGTTTTCTTTAACCATCTTAAGATCTGATTCTTTATCTGGTGATAGTTGGTGCCATTAGGACGGGGTCTCCTTCTTAATAGCCTGATGTTACATTGTTTTAGTGTAATTTAGATGGAATGTGAGGATGTGACTTCCTGCTTCTCAGCTAATGGCTGCTGCTCTTTTAACCTAGAGTTACCATCTGTCCGGGTTTCCCTGGACATGTCCGGCTTTGTCAGCTTTAAATGGCCATCCGGGGGGGATTTCTAATAAAATAGAAATATCCGGGATTTCCCCCTTTTCCTCATGCAGAGTGCGGCGCGGCTGATTGGACGGCTGGGCCTGATTGAAAGCCGCTCGCAGCCACTGGGACCTCTAGCAGCCAGAGTCCCTCCCCCTCCCCCGCTCCCCCGCAGAGCAGCGCCAGTGTTTGGCTGCACGTGGAGCTCGCAGCTCTCCCTCGGCCTGGGGGGGGGGGCAGGCAAGGGACAGGGAACGGGGGGTTAGATTGGTTGGGGGTTCTGGGGGGGCTGTCAGGAGAAGGGGGTGTAGAGAGCAGTTGGGGCAGGC
>NW_020664562.1:206110-375820 GCF_002925995.2 Terrapene triunguis
GGGGGGCTGTCAGGAGAAGGGGGTGTAGAGAGCAGTTGGGGCAGGCAAGGGACAGGGAACAGGGAGACTTAGATAGGGGGTGGGGTCCTGGGGGCAGTTAGGGTGGGGGGGTCTCAGGAGAGGGCAGTCAGGGGACAGGTAGGGGATAGGGGAATTCTGAGGGGGGCAGGAAGTGGGAGGGGCGGAGCTAGGGCTGCACCCCTTGTCCTCTTTTTTGATTGTTGAAATATGGTAACCCTATTTAACCTGGCTGCAGATGAAGGCCTTAGGCTTTAGGTCTTGCAATATGTCTACAGACAAAGGCCTTATCCTTAAACTTAAGCCAGGTCAAGTTTGGCACCACTTGATGATTGAAGGCTTTTAATTCAAGCAAGTGGCAGAAGTCTTACACCTGTCAGTCTTATACCATGCAGCAGTGCTTACCTTAGATTTAGAAGGTTTTCTGATAACCCCAGACTTCTTGTTGCTTTTATCACAGCTTTCACCATCAGCAGAAACCACACTAGCTGCAGCAGCAAACACACCAGGAATGCTTATCAAGGGCCATTGTACTCTGAGCCAGGTCTTCAATAACGCTTGGCATTGATTTTAGCTGCATTGAATAGAATATAGTTGTTTACATTCTGCAAGATAATTCAGGAGGGTAAACAGATAACATTCACTAAAGCAAAGTCAATATTAACTACATTCACTGTGATATTAATTGTGCGGCTCTGCTGTGGAAAATGGCCCTTTTTTGGAGGGAGGGGGGTCTGTTTTTAGAATGGGTTATAATTTGCAGATACTTTATTATTATCTCAAAATGCTAGTCAGATATTCTGTGTCCCCTGAGGTGCTTTTAGATTTCAGGATATTTGTGTTTCTGATTTGTGTGTGTGTGTGTGTGTGTGTGTGTGTGTGTGTGTGTTTTTTACATACATTTCCTTAACTTTCCACAACAAAAGGAGGCAGGTAACACAAGTGCTGCTACACAGCACTGAGAGATTGGGCAACCCTTGGCCTTACAGAAGTTGCAGTTTTGCTAATGTGAAGATCCATAGAAATCAGCGTTTCAGTGTTGCAGGCATTATGTGCCTACAGCTTTATATGCTGAAATGCTAAACCGTTTCCTGTGCCATTTTCCTATTCAAGCATGCATATTTGAGCAACATATTGTTGTCATGGGATGCTCTCTGTGTTGTTGCCCTCCAGAGCTTCTAATTCAAAGTGTCTCCAGGCTGCCTGACTTTGCTTCTCCAGGTCTCACTTCCCATCTTTGAGCTCTCTTGAAGGTGGTTTCAGTATTTCTGTAGGTGATAAGCAGCAGAAGTTTTGATTTCTAGAAGAAATCATATACAGGGCCTCTCAATTGGTAAAAGCACACTATCCCCCTTTCACATTTAGAGACTGAGAGCCCTTTTCTCCACTCCATCGCAGAAACTTCAAATGCCCCGTCCTGCAGAGTTCCTGAGATCTGCAGCAAAGGGGGTAGGGAGAAGGTTCTGCTACTTCTCTCCAGTGGACCTTAGGGGCGATGCGTGAGCGGAGCTGCCTTTTTGTGTCCCATAGGAGCCAAATTGCACCCAAATTCTACCTGTGTTCCACCAAAAGATGATCACTCCTGGTCTTTGTTTTAAGCTTCCTGCACTAATTTTCTTCTTGCCCCTTGTTTTTAGTCTTTTCCCTACATTGTCTGTGTCCCGTGTTTGAGATATGGCAGATGGAGAGTTATGTCCCTTATGTGTTCCTACCTTGGGCTGATTGAAGGCTGCATCAGGCCAGAAAAGGTCTGCAGTCCCCTAATTATACAGGCAGTCCAAGGGAGATAATGGAATCCATCTTTTCCATACTGTCGGGAGAAGTGAGGAGATGAGGGAGCAGGTTCTAGGGACACTGTCTCTTCCTGAATCTCTGTCTTCCTAACAGCTTTCTGGCAGTTTCCAGCACTTCATTATGTGAAGTACCACTGGGTGAAACTGTTTTTGTTTAAATAGACCCTGACATTACTATAAATATATCCAGCATGTATTATTTCTGCCAAAGTGGCAGGCATGTAGTAGATGGAAGCTCTGGGCGGAATATCAATGCCTTGATTTTTTCCAACCTTCCGTGCAGCATTGAGAGGGCCACTAGGACTAGCCAGTGGAGATTGAGATATAATTGCTTGCCTATATCGGTAATATCTCTCGGTTACACCACCTGAATACCAATGAGAAAGAAGGAGGGTGTCAAACAGAATTGTGGGGAAGAGAAAAATAGGGGTGGAAAGAAGGACAAGTGATTAAGAGAAGAGACCAAAAGGCAGAGTGAATACAATAGACTGTTTTTGTTTGAAGTCTGTTACTGGGGAATGATTTGTATTTGTAATGAAATTTTCAGGAGCAAAGCACATTACACAATCAATGATTTAGAAAGAAAATGGGGGAGGGGAAAGTATGCAGCTTGACCCAAAGTGCCAGTGAAAAGAATACTCCTAGGGGTGAGGAGAAAAAGGGAACAGACTCCAGGATGAGTAACTGGAAATTAGCACATCCCTTTTAGCTTGATGGATAATGCACCAAGAGTTTTTAATTGAATTCTCTCCTATACTGCCTTTCTCACAATAATTGACCTCAATAACTCTTCTTAAGGCAATTTAGCTTTAAGCAACGTTAAAACTTGACATCACCTTGCTGTGCAACTGGCTACTTAGGTGCAGTTTCATCAGCTCCAGCTTCACTGACTCGCTGCCATTCTATATGTTGTTTCTGAGAAATAGAAATCTACGGCCAGATCATTCCCCTCCATGAGCAGAGTGTTCCAAAGACAGTTTGGGAGTACAGAATATCTGAGGCATTGTCTTCCCTTCCTTGCATCTTATGGATGTAATCCTGCAAGTGCACTGCATGGCTCAAGCTCTGTATATGAAAAGAGGGCTTGTCTGAAGAATGTTTTCTCTATGGCATCTGTAGAATAAATATAAAATTAGAGAATTAAAAGTTAGCTTTAGTTTGGTTAAAGAAAGATGTATTATAAAGAAAGGCCCTAATTAGCAAGTAAAAGAAAGGCCTTGAAAGTAATGAGTTATAAGGCCAGAAGGAATGAAATAGGGAGGATGTCTGGTTCAAAGAATAGCTAATGAAATAAAGGGAAGTTTCTAAAAAGAAGGCCTCTGACTGATAGGGGTGACTGCAGATGGTTTTAAACAAGACAAAGAGAATCTGTCTTAAAAAGAGCTAACATGGACCTTCCCAACCCACCTACCAATGTTATCTCAAAAATTAGGGCCTACGTGAACCCAGGTGCAACAGAAAAACTGTTGATCAATGAGAAGGAGGGAAAAAGATAGAAAGGAAAGGCCTTGGGGAGAAAGGAGGTTATAAATCTTATCTGGATTAAGGCTGGAAATAAGGGTGAACTGTCTCAAATTGTTTTTTAGCTGAAGTCAGTAGTTGGCAGTGACATCACTTTCTTAAAGGGCTAAAAAACTAAACTTGTAAAGGGTTCATTGCTGATACCTGCCTGACCAAGTTGGAGCTGGTCAGTATAGGTCTAAGCATCCCTGAGTTTAGCCCATTTGTAAGTATTTTGATCTAATACTTATCAATGTTTTGTTATGGATGTAGTAAATAGCTTATTTAGGTTTTTAGGTATGTTTATAGCAATACCATTTGGCCTTTGGATTTAATAAAACAATTTATGGTTAAATTGGTGACACGGTAAAAACCTGCATAAATAATCATCCCAACAGCATTACTACTTTCAACTCCCCAAAGCTGTGGGGAAGCCTTGCATAGGGCTGTCTCTTGGTATCCAGTTGGGGCGGGGGGACTAAACATAGCTGAGAAACGGTTTGAATGCACAATCTCAGCATATTTGGCCCTGGTCCCTACAGATCTTGGTGTTTTAAGTCACTCTGTCTCATTCTCGAATGATGCAATGGAAACTCCAAGGGGGAGCTTGCAGCCCTTCTGATGTGGACTGTTCCCATGTAAAGGTTGATCAGGGCTCTAGTTCATAACATTCGAAATCTGCACTATAAGCTCACCCATTTGCCGACTCTGGGGTGAATCAAACTTTGGAAGCATGGAGAGGGGAAGGCGGTATGTAGCACTAAGATTAGTTGCACCATGGCACTACATCTGCTAGGTTGAGGAATTTTCTATGCATGCCTCCAAGTAGTGGAGCCTGTGATACATTCTGAAGTGACCATGGTGGTGAGGAGGGGATGTTACCAAACCTGCCCCTTGGTCTCTCCTGGAAAGCCTTGTTGGCAGAAGATGAAAAATGCTACACAAATGTTCCTTATTTTACAAAAAAGTAAGAAAGCTAGTCTAAGCAAAAGACTGAAGAAAATCACTTTTGCGCTATTAATTTTAGTCTCCACTGCAGATAGGCTTTAATAGGTAGGTTGGGGGGAGGGGGGGGTGTTGTAAAGAGGATGAGTGTGTATTTGACCTATATCCTGCACATCATCTCCCAAAAGTCTGAAAGGCACAATGGAATGAATGTACTATTACATTATGCCTCTCATTTTCACCCCTATTAATTTTATTGTTACCTCACATATATACACATTACATTTCTATCATAATTATTAAAATGAAAAGAAGAAAGAGGACAAATCGAGCTATTGCCGTTTTTGTGATCAGGAGGCAGCTCTAGGAATTTTTATTGTTTTAAAGCCACATACCTGGAAAATGCACCACCACAGTTTGTTATATTATTGTAGAGTCGCTTTTGTATTGGGAAGATTTTTATTGGGTTTGTTAGTAAAGAATCAATTAATAAGCAATTGCAGTCACTGTGCAGAATGACACCTGATAGCAAGATGAGGCAAAAGTCTCAGCTGTACAATCCAATATAACATGTTTTATTTTTATGAACTCTTTATGGGCCCAAATTTAGGTTCTAATTCAAAAAGAAAATAAACAGTACATTTTTTTTTCTTCCCTAAGTATTAAGAGTGTGACAAATATAAAAGGTAAGAGAATACAGCAGGAAGCAATATAGTCAGTCCTATGCTGGAGTGAGAGAAATAACTCGTTTACAAAAATATGCCTACAAACTAGCAAGTTTCCCAAATAAGGCAAATTTAAATAATTATTTCCATATCAAGCACAACATATTGAAGTGAGTTTGAGGAGGAATTCAAACTGTAACTTAAAGGTATCTCTGATAAGGCTTTCAGAGAGTTTATTTAGCCTGGTGGGACAGGGAGCTTGGTTAAAAGGGGAACTACCATCGGTCATGCGGAGTTTTGGTGGACAATGTTGGTGCTGCTATAAGAAATGTTTAAAATTATGCAGCGTCATGCTGTTGTTTCTCTCTTGCAGCTCAAAACCACAGTGACACCCAAGTGTTCTTCTACCTGTGGATTGTCTTCTATTTAATCAGCTCCTGCTACACCCTTATTTGGGACCTGAAGATGGACTGGGGTCTCTTTGACAAGAATGCTGGTGAAAATACCTTCCTTCGGGAAGAGATCGTCTATCCACAGAAAGTGAGTACGCAGCCTTTTGTCATTTTGGGGAGGGTCTGCCAATGTTTTAACAAAACACTTTGGATTAAAGGTACATTCTGACTGGCCACTGGACTGTCTTAAATTCAGTGTGTCAGAAGTTCTGATTATATAATCTGTCCATTACCAAAGAGAAAGTCCCATCCTTATTACGATTATTGAAAGCCATAGGCGCTGACTCTCTGGGTGCCCCAGGACTGGAGCACTCATGGGGAAAAAAATTAACTGGTGTTTAGCACCCGTTGGCAGCCAGCTTCTCCACTCCCCTGCCCCCCCAGTGCCTCCCGCCCGCCAGCAGCCCCACCGATCAACTTCTCCTCCTTCCTCCCAGCGCCTACCGCCCGCCGCAGTCAGCTGTTTCGCGGCATGTAGGAGGCGCCTGGGGGGGCATGCTCAGGGGAGGGGGTGGAAATGGGCGGGAAGGGGCAGGGTGGGCACTTGGGAGAAGGAGTGGGGGGCGAGGTCTGGGGTGGAGCAGGGGTGGGAAGAGGTGGAACTGGGTGGGGACTTTGGGGAAGGAGGCAGTTGGGGGCAGGGCCCAGGCCCAGAGGAAGCCAGTGCCTATGTTGAAAGCTGTAAGAGGCATATACTATATTTTAGTAATACAGATAGCAAAGTAATATCCATTGTGACGGGTTCAGTCAGAAAGACCCCCTTGGGACTGTCACCTGATGTGCTGAAATTACCTCTGAGCCCGTTATCCCTGCCAGCTTGGGACTTCCAGAACCCTGTCTTATTGAGGCAGACATGCTAGCCTGCTGCAACACAGACCTAGGGTCTGGTCCATGCCCGCAAAGCTGCAGACTTAACTTGAAAACAGCTCAGCAGGTTACCTGTCTCCAACACCCAGACACCCAGTTCTGAATGGGATCCAAACCCCAAACAAATCTGTTTTACTCTGTATAAAGCTTATACAGGGTAAATTCATAAATTATCCGCCCTCGATAAGACAGAGGGCATGGCTACACTTGCAGATGTAGAGCGCTGGGAGTTAAACCAGCCTTCGGAGACCGCAGCAGGGAAAACGCTGCCGAGTTTTTACACTGTCAGCTGCAAACGCATTGGCATGGCCACATTAGCAGCTCTTGCAACGCCACAAAGAGCTGTTGATCTTTCACCATGATTCCTGAATATTACAGGTGGTTAGAGCAAAGGGTGATATGCAGGTAATCCCACAAGTAGAATACAGCCGTTATATTAGGTACTTGGGTACGTTGAGGATCAAGGCCTGTATGTAATTTGTCTAAAGAACATCTTAAAATATAAAGGAATAAAAGATTTGAAGTGGTTCAGAAAAATTTGTAAACTTCTAATAAAAAAAAAATTAAAGCCCTTTCCTTAAATTTTGAAATGAGCACTTTAGGGACTCCCAAAAATCTGTTTTTTAATCTGGTCTTTGTAGGTGCTCATGCAGCTATTGCAACCTGATGTAAGAAATTCTGAGGTGTTATATTTGTAAGAAATCTTTTCAGTATTTCCCTGTTCCACTACCTGGTGAATCTGTGGTTGGAGACAGTTTTGTTTTAAATCAAAACAAGTAAAAGTACAATAAAACTAAAAACCTGGTGAAAAACACTCTTACAAGTCTCTTACACGTAAATAAACAATTGCTATGCAAACGTTAGCTGCAGAAGGAGAACCAGGGTAAAAACAATAAATAACAAGAGAAATAAATGTAGGTCTGGTTCATATGGGGAAGTTTGCCCTTGTCTAAATTGGTTTAGAAACTGATTTATTCAAGTCAATGCAACGCTTATGTGGATGCTTATTTCAGCTTAAGAATGCTGTAGATTGATTTAAGTTAAATCGGTCAGGAATTGGTGGATAATGTTTCCACACAAGAGGGCTGAACTGATTTAATTTAAATTAGTTTCAAAACAAATTTAGTTAAATCAGTATAAATCTCTTGTGTAGACAAGCCTTAGGTAACTGGGAGACTTAAATACTGACAGTCATATATATCATACTTAATATGGCCTGTGTCTAGCTCTGGTGATCATCTCTACCTTACTATAAAAGCTTATTTTAGGGTCCCAGAGTCTTCTGTCTGGAGAAGGAAGATGGAAGAGAGGTTAAACTTGGCACTGTGTTATATTTTCCCTGCATTAAGCCCATAGCCATCAGTGGTTGTATTGAATGGTATTGAAGAATTAATCCCAATAAACGTGAAAGTTAGTGATGGGATTGGCTCTGCTTCTCCTTGGTCATTTGGCAGGTATTCTTGCTCTGTGTTGAACATGTCAGCTGACCTGTCCTATGTTACTCTTTGCTCCTCAGGCCTATTACTATTGTGCCATTGTGGAGGATGTAATCCTGCGCTTTGCCTGGACCATCCAGATCTCCCTCACTTCCATGCAAGTCTTTCCTTATGCCGGGGACGTCATCTCTACTGTCTTTGCACCACTTGAGGTTTTCCGGTAAGGTGGCTCAGCTAAACAGTATTTCAAACTGCTTGTTTATTCCTTTTGTTTTACAAACAATAACACCAGAAAGGTGGGGAAGTCCCTGGCTTTCCATAGGCTCATGGAGCTGTTGTTTGAAAAGCCATAAAGTGATGAAAACACAGAGCGCCAAGACTCAGAATATGCACTAAATCTGAGCAAATTGCTGGCTGAAAGAGGGCTATGGAATCTTTCGCTGACCTGTCTGGGATTCAGAGACCCCTGAAAACACGTAGGCCTGAGACCTGGGTTCTACCTCACTCTGTTGTATTTGCTAGGGGAATGTCTTACCTGAGTTTGTTGGGGGAATTTAGCAAGCTCACATTTTAAGCATTTTCACTGGTAAAAATTATTGAAATGTCACTTCAAGGCTAAATTTACAAATTTTCCCAAATCTCTTCTGCTTTTGCAAATTATTAAAAAATGGAATTCTCACTGTGATCAGGCACTTCCAGAGCATTAATGCTGTCTGCATGTTAGTGTTACATCAGGAATCACGTGTCTGCTTGAGATGAGCAAAACAGCTTGCTTTTGAATCTCACTGTGTGTGTGGGGGGGGGGAGGAGTTATTTGTATTTATTCCTCCTAACTGATAATCCTTGGGCTACCTTGACACCAGCCATGCAGGGGTAATCCTCACTGTTAAAACTATGAATGATTCCACCAAAACTGTTTGCTTCCCTGGAGAAGTCCATCAATCTACTGCTGTGAAGCAATGTAGCAGGTTGCTCCTTGTTAGTCATTCACCTTCCCAACCATTTACTTCTCTCCAACCTGTCAATTTACAGGGCCTTGCCCTCATAGGGTCTATGTGTAATCCCAGGGAAGTGTACGCAGTAGCATCTTTGGGACTGCATCACTGCTTTGCCAAAAATTGGTGACAGCTGTGAAAGTGGTACTTAGTTTTTATATTATTCCCTTTTCTCCTTCCCTCTCTCCTTCCAGGCGGTTTGTGTGGAATTTCTTCCGTCTGGAGAATGAGCATCTGAACAACTGTGGCGAGTTCCGTGCTGTCCGGGACATCTCAGTGGCACCAATGAATGCTGATGACCAGACACTACTAGAGCAGATGATGGACCAGGAAGATGGCGTCCGAAACCGCCAGAAGAACAGGGTGTGGAAGCGTAGCCTGAGCGTGTCCCTGCGCCGACCTAATCTTTCTTCACAGTATGTATTGCTTTACCCTCTTGCACAACAAAATTTGAAGGGATTAATTTATTAATAAGTGTTTGAGGTGCCATGTTGGAGACATAACTCTAAATAGTTTGAAAAGAGAGGACTGACCCAACTAGTAAATAAATACATTGGCATTTTTACCCTCTCACACCAAGTCTCTGTAGCATTGATGCAGTGTGCTTTGTTCAGTAAGGTTGACTAACCAAGTGTACTTTTGTCAGGTACAGAGTTCTGTTTAGATAAACACATTTAAGGCACAGTTTATCCCTCAGACATGCAGTGAAGCAAGGTATGTCATGTATGTCATAAGGTAAGCTCTGTCGTGGAAAGAAGCACCCACGCAGTAATTTTAGTTCACAGACTCAGAGCCTGAGGCCTTTATTGCAATACGAACCAGTGCGCACTGGGGTGTAGCTCGGAAGCTAGCACCCCGAACAGCAGCACGCAGGCTGCTTTTATTTACTAAAACCACAAGCATGATACAATTAATACGTCATTAGTTAAGAAATTAAGAACCAATCATAAGCTGGGCATATAGTGGACACGAGCTCGGGGACGAATCACAAGCCGGGTTTTAGGTGAACACGCGCTCATCATGAGCTGGGGCGTTGGGTTGGGGTCACTCTTCCCTCCTCCCCTCGCCCTCTTTCTTAATGTTCCAAGAAGTGGGTGTAATTGGGCATGGGGACATTTGGTGGTTTCCGCGAGGGTGGTGCTCAACTCTGGCTTGGGTACATTTCTTAAGACTTGGTACATGTCATTTTCCGGGGGATTTCGGTAAGAGCTAAGGGGGGTTTTTCGGGGGACGCTTAAAAGAGAGCTATCATTGGCTGATTTGCAGATAGCTGGAATTAGAGTATTATTGCAAACAATAGTAGCAGCAAGGATGATTATTTCTTTGCAGACCAATGTCTCAACACCTAGCATCTTGCGGTTATTATATTTCAGTAACGGTTATCATATTTCAGTAACACTGCGGGTTTATATCTCTAAAGCTTATGATTATCATATTTTTAAAGCAGTTAGCTCACCAACAGACTTTATGCAGACTTCCTCCTTACTATTTAGTTTTATTAAAAGAACATTATGTTGTGCAGTTTGGTTCAGGCTTTTAGGCCTGCTCCAGCTCTGGGCAAAGGTTATCAGTGTAACAGGCTTCTGTGGGAGGGTCCGTGTCGGAGTGTGGTGACTCATAGCTTAAGCTGTTATAGTAAAGAAGACCCCCCTGTTCTGTTTCCCCACAGCTCTGTGTGTGTGTGTGAAGCACAGTGTCAGATTGAACAAGAAATATGCACAGTAGCATATGTCCACCATCTGAGGGCAGGATTGATTCCCTAAGGCCTTGTCTACACTGCCACTTTACAGCACTGCAACTTTCTCGCTGAGTGCTGCAAGTTTCAGCGCAGTAAAGTGGCAGTGTAGACAGTGCACCAGTGCTGGGAGCTACTCTCTTCATGGGAGTGTTTTTTTGTTTTGTGTTTTTTTGGGGGGGTTTTACAGCGCTGGGAAAGCTCTCTCCTAGCACTGGTGCCGCGACTACACAGCCACGTTAAAGTGCTGCTGCAACAGCGCTTTAACGTTGCTCGTGAAGATATACCCTAAGGAATGTAACTGTATGCAGTGTTTAGTGTGAGTATCTGTATACAGTACCTGTAGGAATAGAATTCCTTGTATAAAGGTCATAGGCACTGACTCTGGGTGCTCTGGGCTCAAACACCAACGTAAAAAAAAATAGTGGGTGCTCAGCACCCAGGAGCCAGAACTTGAGTGTGGAATGTGATGAGTTCTGTGCTGCTAACAACTTCTGCCCTTGGGGCAGGGAGTTTGTTTATAAACAGAGGCAGGGTGATTAAGATAACAAAAGGCTCATTAAATTAAATTAAGAATTATTAGATGATCCTGAAAGCATTACCAAGCACTCCAGTTAAAAGATAGGAAACAAAGAGTAGGAATCAGTGGTCCATTTTCAGACTGGAGAGAGGTAAATAGTGGTGTCCCGGAGGGGCTTGTTCTGGGACCAGTGCTTTTAAACATATTCATAAATGATATGCAAAAAGGGATAAACAGTGAGGTGGCAAAGTTTGCAGATGATACAAAATTACTCAAGATAGGTAAGTCCAAAGCTGACTGCAAAGAGTTGCAAAGGGATCTCTCAAAACTGGCAACAAAATGGCAGATGAAATTCCACATTAAATGCAAAGTAATGCACATGGCAAAATATAATCCCAACTGTAAATACAAAATGGTGCCTAAATTAGCAGTTACCCATCAAGAAAGAGATCTTGGAGTCATTTGCAGTGGTCTGGAAGCACTATGATTCCAGACTACTGCAAATTTATAAGAATCCTTCTCATTGTGCCTGTATTATCCTGAACTCATTCTCCAGCTTCAGAAGTCTTAAAAATTATCTCCAGTCATCAATGGGACAGACTCAACTGAATAATGTGGCTGTCCTTAATGTGTATCAACACAGTACCAGGCAACTAGATGTGAATAAGATTGCTGACAGTTTCATCCAGAAAGCTACAGTGAGACATAATGTCTTTAAACTGGGATGTTAGTGGAGACAGCTTGTAGATGATTGCAATGATTTTAATATACTGTAATTCATGATAATGTAATTGTGTAGTTCATAACAATTTAATCATTATTAAAGATACCAATGAGAGACACATTCAATAACTAGAATATGAAAAAACATGTATAAATATGCTGAAAATAGCCACCCCCCAAAACTGGCAGAGTGCCCTTCTTCAACACACACATCTCTTCAAAAGCACCCACCAGCAAAAACACAAAAGTCAGTGCCTATGATAAAGGTTATTCTAGTTTCACTCCCAGCCTCAAAACATTTGTTTACATTTTGTGTCCTTTGTTTGCTGTATTGTAACTAACCAGTAGAGGGCGCTGTTAACCTCCAGAATTTAGCTGTATCAGAAAGATGAGCATTAGAGGCAGAAAGATATCAGTCATCCCTCTGTATTTTTATAGGGTAATCTTCTCATCCTGGGGGGAGGGGAGAGTATGAATTACCACATGTCTATAGTAGTCTGCTGGCCTAGATATTACCTGTGTAGGGAATATGTTTGACAGAATGTATTTATCTTATCTGTAGATTGTAGTAATGTCTTCCTTCCCCTCAGTGAGTGAGTATTTTTGTTTGCTTGTTTGTTTTTTCCCAGATCCAAGGCTCGTGACACCAAGATATTGATAGAGGACACAGATGACGAAGCAAACACATGAAACACATAGTCCACAGAGTCTATTTCCACATCCCTTGTTTTCTTGCTCTACTACCCTTTCCCCGACCAATCCAACCTCTGGTACAGTTCCAGCTGAAAACAGGAGAAAACACTGAACACATTTTCCGAGCTCTTCCGGACCGGATCCTATGGACTCCAACAAGCTCACTGTGTTTCTTTTCTTCTGGTTTAATTTTCATTTTCTACTTTTAAAATAAATATTTACTTCGTTTTGCCAATCAGAGGACAGTTAAAGAAAGAAGTATCTAAGAATTGTTTACAATCACAACAAGGACACAAAACCCTATCTGGATGAAGAACAAGCATCATAGGGACTCTCTGATGGGACAGCACCGAGAATACACTCGGCTTCTGCTTGGCCCAGTTTCGACTGATTGAAACTGGACTTGGGTTTTTAAATTTGTGTTTTGTTTTTTTCTTTCCTTCATATCCAGCGCTGAGGCACTGGCTGCACTTGCAGGGAAAGTGCACTTAGAGCAGTACCTTCATTCACGAAGCTACTTTTTAATTTGATGTAACTTTTCTTATAATTTTTTTGGAAATACGATGTATTTGTTGCATACAGTTTTCACATTATTTATGAAACTTAACAACCATATGAGAATGATTTTTTGAGTCCTGTGCAATGAAGGCGATAGCAGTAAAACAAGGCAGGGGGATGTAGATCTGGATTATGCCCTGCAAATACCTCTTTCATGAGATAATTTGCGCCAGTTTGACCCTTTTTCTCTTCAGTTTAGTTTTATTTATAAACCAAAGTTTTTCTTTCTGGTTTTAGTTGCTGCTGCTGTTGCTTCAGAAGCCTGAGCATGTTTCACGTACCAGTTCATGCTCATCTTTCCACGTGGCCGTGCAAAGATAGTGCAAATGATTCTGTTTTAAAGGAGAGTTGTAATAAATCTTGCCACAAGGCGAAACACCCAGGCAAAAAAAGGGGGGTTGGTGTTTAGGTTAAGAACTGTTTTTTCAAAGCCTTAATCTTCATGAGATAAGGTTAGAATACTGTGCACCCCTGTTAAATAGGGAGCTTTTCCATTGTTCCGCTTCAGCTAACTACAGCAAAAATAAAAGTGGACGAGATGAGGACATGATCTTTTGCATGTGTGGGAGGAGGGTTTGTTACATGTTTTGGTTCATAGGTGGCTACGCTTCAGAGAATTGGCACCCCTGACCCAGTTTGCTGTGGGGCAAGGAGGTGGTTGTGTGTGTCCAGAGGGTAGGGAAGTTGGTATTAAATTTGAAGTCTTTAATGACATTTTATTTTATATGTTTTGCCAGGCTTTGGCAAAGTGTTCTCTACCAGTCACTTCCTGAGCACACCTTCAGGTTGCTTTGTTTGTTGCCTGTCTTTTACACCCTCTCCTCAGTGTAGTCTAAAACCAGTTAAGTGGTAGGTCAGCCTTGCACTGGAGTGTGAGTGATCATACTCAGCAGGCTAGGGTTTAAGGACATCGTACTGCTTAGCAATTTCAGTAGAAATGATAAGGCCAGCTTGATAAGGTTTGTATATTTTGATACCACCACCAACCTCTTAGACGAGAGCAACATGAGTGTTTGAGGGCCATGCCCTACACCACTGCAGGCATTAATGCTTGCAGAAAGCTTCAGTGTTTAATATTAATAAAAGCTTATTTGTCCTTGCTCTATTGCATGTAAGGTTAACACCAGGGACTGGGGGAAGCTGCTTCAATTCCCTTTAATCCTGTCCTTACCCCAAGGCTCGACTTTACAGCAGGGACTGTTGAAGACTTTGCATCCTTTTCGGATGGGGCATGGACACTTTTTCTGCTGCTCTGCGTCCTTGTTTTTAACCACTCTTCCATGTATTCCAAGTACTCTCTTAGTTCTTTGGCAGTGCCAGTAGGTAGCCATATACAGTTATTGTTCAGACTCCAAGTGGCAGATTCACACCCTCAACTAAAGAGGAGCCATTTTTGACTTCTGTCCCTTGTTTTGAATTTACATTTCTAGCAATCAGATGCTAGGAATCCCTGCTCAGCTGCTGTTAAATAATTTTTCTTTCTTTAGCCAATCATATGGCTTATTACATATGGCTGGTGCGCTGCTTTTTCTTAGTTTGCCTATTGTGCCTCTTGCCCAGAGGAACTGAAGAAGGAAACTTAATTGTATTCATTTAGTTTAAATAGGGCAAAATAACTTTATCATACATTGGTGGTAGTGAACTGGTGCCCCTTGACAGAGTGAGCATTATCTCAGTTATCAGCACTGTCATATTGCACCCTGAACTTACCGAGAAACTTTGATGACCTGTTAGGAAAGGCCTCAGCACTACCACTGATCTACTGAAGGTGATAGTGTCATTCAAGTGGAATAGATGATTTGTGTATTGTTATTCCTCCACCAATGTGACCAGGGCCAACTGGTATTTCAGCACCAGCCCACTCTGGTGAGAGGAATCTGAACAATACAGACTAACCCAGATTTCTGTCGTTGCCCCTTTTGGTGCCCAAGAGTCTGATTCCCCTGATCTTGACTGTTCAGACAAGGACAGATCTACCTGTCCAGCAGGAAGTGGAGTTTGAGATGGAAAGCCCTCTAAAGTATTTCAGTCCACTATTTTGCATTTCAGTGATTTTTGCTGTGTTCACAATGTTCGATTCCACACAGAACAGAGAGCTCGTTCTCCTGGGAGGTAACTACAATACTCTGGCTAACAATTGGGATATCATCAGCAACTAAAACTGTCAGAGAATAGTGATGCCATATATGCCAGTGGGCAGTTTAAAAGGAGTAGCAGCCAAACCAAGGGGCACAACCTGAACTAATCGTGTCATTACTTAAGGAAGCATTGCTTTAAAAAAAGGGGGGGGGGGTCTTACTGATAGCACTCCCTTGTCAAAGGAATGGAAAGTATCATTGCAGCAATTAGGGCATCTGAAAAAATTTTAGAACTTGGTACAGAGAGATCTTAAAGTATCACGGAACAAGTAGAAACAAGTGAAACATTGTGAATGAGTTTCTGAGCTCAGCTAGGAGAATTGAACATGTTCTGGTTAGTGTGCCTCTGACATGAGTGGTACTGCATGAGCTGATTGGCTCAAACTTTAAACTCACGGAAGGATCAAGTCAACAAGAACTGAGGTCTTAGTCAGTTTTTTCTGCAATGTATCATTCTGGGGGAAGAGAGATAATTTTGTTCTGTGTTTGTCAATATACTGCTTCCACCTTCTTTCTCTTCCCACCCTGCAGAAGAGCACTCTGTTTCAGGCTATGTTTTCCCTGCCAAAAAAGTTTTTTTTTACAGTGAGAGAACTAATTGCTGTTAGTAACTTGGTGTAAAAATGCATGTTTTATGACCATGAAGACAGCCTCTGTAATGAAGGTGTCCGTACACTTGGGTCAGGATGCCTGAGCTCCTAGCATCATGGTCCAAAAGAACCCAGTTTCCAGAATCACTGTACTCCCTGGTGCCGCAAGGGCTTGTATTCCATGACTACACAGAGACATTTCTGAGCCATTCGGAATATAGCTCCTCTCAGGAGTTAGTTCTAAAAACCTGTCTGGTTGCATCTGTGAATGTACAGTGATATCTAGCCAGTTAAATGAGATATAATCAAGCAGGGCAGCTAGTGAAAGAAATATAACCACCTCTCCTACTGAGTGGTCTGCAAAATGAGAAAGTGAGAAAAGATGTTTCCCCTCTGGTGGTCACACTTCATGAATAACCTTTGCAAATATAACGGAATGGGTGTGAAAATACTGCTGTAGAAGACTAGCATTACTAAATGCAGAATGCGCGGTGAAAGGAGAACAAGGAACTGGGTCTTTTATCCAGTGGATTGCCTCAAACTCACAGATGGAATAGCAGGAGAGCCAGGAACCTGCTTCCAACTTCCTTAAGCAAAAGCTGGAAAATGCCCATCATCTTCCTATTTTATAGCACCTATGTTTGCCTTTCCTTTTGATCTCTCTGGGTTCTCTCCTTCCCTTCTCTTAAAGGGTGCTCTTCTGCTGGAATTGAGACCTACCCAATGGTTCTGCTTTGTATTCACCTGAGCTTAGAGTGGATGGTATTTGTCTCACCACTGGATATTTTTTTAAAATGGAGATTTCCCCACACCCCTGTAGTTTAGAAGTTCAAGTTGGCCACATTCATTCCCTGTTCAGAGGGGTCTCCATCCCTCCCAGACATCTAAAGTTGCATGGGGATTGTCAGGCAATGTTAATCAGGCAGATCCGTTTCCAGGCTGTTGAGATATTGACCACTGTGAATCCACACGGATCTCTAATTCCCTGGATCTTTCCTCCAGCTTCTGACTGTACTATATGAAAATGAGATTTTGATCACTGGCATGTGCTTATCACAAATCATAGATTTTTTTTTTCTATACTTTGCTGATAGAAAGGCCAGAATCCCTTTGCTGTGTTCTCTTGGATGAAAGTCATCTATGGGAGGAAGGCAACTGGGGGAGGGGAGGGTCGGACAGTGGATTCTCTGCATAGAACTTCACAGAGCAAAGCTTAATGAACTAGGGCAGAAATCCTGGGGGAGAGCGTGCCTGTCAGGCTCATTCTCTACTAACTTTACTGCTACCTTTCCCTTCATATTCTCCTGCTTTCTTATGGCTGTATCCTGAATGTCTCAATATATTCATACTTCTGAAATTCAGATACATTTTGGAGGCAAATTTGCTTGCCCTGCCCTCCCCTATCCTACTTCCTCTGTTTCTTCAGTATCACTGTTTATATCAGGGTAGTGTCATGAAGATCAATAGAGAGGAAGAGACAGAAGCTTTAAGCATAGAATTACAGGCAGAAGTTCCCGCTGTGGTGCAGTGAGACTGAGCCATCCTCTGAAAAAGGAAGCTCTTCTTGCTACTATTCTGTCACCTCCTGTTGGCTGCTCTGATTCTTCCAGGTACCCTTTGCTGCTGCTTCCTACGGGCCAAAATGAACAAATTCTTTCCTTCTCCTCCCCTCCATAAGTCTGCCAGCCTTGTCTCTAACAGATGATTCCTTGCATAAGCCTTCTCTAGAATTTATCCTTCAGTCTTTGCCTCTGGGCAAAGGGGCGGGGAAGAATGCATTGGGCTTCGTAGTTTTCAGTATTGCCCATATGAGGCTTCTGTATCTAGGATCACACATCTTCACAGCAATGTGTCTGCAGAGGGGGATGGAGGATTCATTATTTTGGGCTGCTGCACTAGTTGTGCCTGTGTAATATCCTGGGGTATTTTTACCATGAATCCTCAAGGAGCGATGGGGATCAGGGCCAAAATTTTCAAACTTGAGTACCCCAAGTGAGGCATCTGAGTCCACGTTTGGGCACCTGAATAAAAGTAGCCTGATTTTCCAAGGTGCTGAGCAGTTACTGCTGGGTGCTCATTGTTTCTGCAAACCAGGTGACTCTCTTTTAAGTGCCTGATTTTAGGCACCCAAGTTTGAAAATGTCTCGCCCATTTGGTGATTTAGCAAGGCCTACCTTGAAGAGTTTAGCTGACTTTAGCTATTCAGAGCACAAGATCAACTTGGCTAGGAAGTGGATTGAGTGTCTAACCATGGTGCTTAAGTCAGGGCTTCACGCCCCCCTGTCCCCGTCCCCGTCCCTGTCCTCCCCCACACACACACCTTTATCTCTTCCACAGTGGTTCTGAGACACTCCAAGGGGTAGAAAGCTGTTCTGCCTTAAGCATTATTTCTGGAAGGCTATTGATTTATTTTGCTCACTGGAAAAGAGGGGATCAGGACTCCTTGGGGAAGGGTGGAGAATCATTATACTAACTTTAGATGTAATCAGACTCTGAATTGTAGATTGTTAAATCAAACCCCGCCTCTGTAACATCATGACATCTGTGTGACTTGGGTCCTAAAAATGACTCTGCATACTTTGGGGCAAATATGTAGACCTGCCACAACATGGATTTAACCCAGTACTGGATCAAACTGCTACTCTAGTTTACCCATGGGATATCAGTCCCCACCACTACTTAATGGGAAAATCACCAGAGTGACAAAAGAAATGTGGATTTCTCAGGGGAAAGGGGCCTTTAATATTGGGTAAATCCAGGGACCAATTCCCTTGTCACTACAGCCCACACAAGTGTGAGGTTGCTCTGGTCTGTGTGTATCTCACAGCAGCATCAGTGTGCTGGTGGTCAGGGGAGTTATATCCCCAGGATTTCCAATAATAAGGCCATAAAATATAATTCCTTTTGAGTTCTTAAAACCAAATTGTATGAGCCCTTCAGTACAGACAGTGAATCTCTTCAGCCTGTAACACTTTGTGGCTGTCAACTTCCTTACTATCTTGTCAATCCTTTTATCAAACAAACAGTATTTGGAAGGGACCTGGGATAGAAATGTATTTGCCGCTTCAGAAATTGTCCCTTGCCTCTCTGCCATCTTTCTGTACACCCCTCGCCCCTGCTGTGTTGATCTAAATGATGATTATTCTATGAAGCTCTGAGCTGTAGATGTCAAAAGTAACTATGGAATGTGATTAGTCCTCTGTGGGTGCTTTCTTTCTTTCCTCCTTTCTCTTTCGCTGTCTCCTTCTCCACTCTGCTTTTGGCTAAGTGGAAAAGGTGAGGACAAAGAATTGCTGCTTGCTTGGACTCATGATGTATCTGTGACTGCGCTATTAGCTGTCTCCTTTTTCCTTCCCAAATGGATATAACATTTTTTAAGTGTGGAATACCCTTCTTGATAAGTAGGTTTTAAAAAAATGCACAATGTGGTACTGTTTCATAGTTTCTAGGTGGTTGTATAAAACAAAGTCAACTGTGGTTATGTGTTTTTAAAAGGAAAAAAAGTGATTGGTTACTAAATCTGTCCTTTTTTCATTATTACAAGCTCTTTGTTTTCCAATGATTGGATGGCTCCTTTGTCACTGGTGTGTGGTGTGTGTGTGTGTCCTTTTTCCTCTCTGGGTTGATGACCTTTTCATTTCTGAACATTGACACTACCATTACTTGCTTAACTCACCTGTAGACTTACAAGCCAAACTGTGATGGGGTTGGGTTTCCAGGAAGGATGGCTAGCTTATTTATTGGGGTCTCTTTAAAGAGAAAAGGAGATCTGAAGCTAAAGATTTGCAGGCTGCAAACGTTGGTCCTGGGTAGCTGTATGTTGAACTGTGAATAGCTTGTGACTTACAGAAAAAAAAATACACTAACATTTACAACTCCAGTGCTTTACATTTTGAAGGCAACAGAAATGGCTAGAAATGTTTGAAAATAATCAGTTAAGATCACATCGACATCTAAAAGGTCCCACAAATCAGAAGGCCTGTGGCTACAAGCTTTGTGGGCGTGAAAGGCTGCCCCTGTGTGAAGGAAAAAGGAGAAAGGGGCATCGCAAGTCATATGGATATAAAGGGCTAGTTCAATTTGAGCCTTACACCAATACAGAGCCTTATCTGCCCAGTGTCAAGAATCCTTTCCATAATGCTTCTGAAATCAGCTACCCTGGTAACCAGCTACAATTAAGCTGTTTTCTGCACCACTTCAATGAGATCTATTGCTAACAACCATTGTCTGTAACAGGTCAGTTCCTACTAAAGAAGTGCCTGGCACTATCCTAGGATTCGGCAAAAAGTGCACCCTGAACAATAAATTGACATTGTGTAGATGTCCTGTGCACCTGTCGGTAATTGTACATAGACCCCCACACACACGCTCTTCCATACAGAACCTGTGGCAGATGGTCACCCTCTGCGTTCTTAGGATCAGAAAACTATATATCACAGTGGTTCTGCCACTCTAGAGAAGGACACACAGTCAAACATCTTGTATCTTCCAACAGACATTAAAGTATGTGCAATCTATATTGTAATGGTCCAGCTAGTGACAATGCTTTTCGTCTCTCTTAAGGATAGAGTATAACAACAAACCAATGCCACCTGGCTTGTATCTTATCCAGAGCCCATTAGGTGATGTCTGTGTGTCAATGGAAACAGTGGATTCTTGGATAATCATCAGAGTGAAAAGCCCCCAAGGATGCATGTAGGGAGAAAAAACAAAATTATCATAAAATGGATGCAAGTTAGTAACAGAGTGGTTACATTTTAAGGGCCAGGTCGTCTGGGGCTAGCCAACCTTGTTTAATCAGCCTCATAAAAGGGCTGAGAAACTCAGTTTTGAAGAGGAACCACAGGGAACAAGTTGGGCTTTTGTGGAAGGCCCTGAAGTAGGGTCTGGAAAGACTCCAGGGACGTAGCCTGGGAGTCAGTGCTCTATCCCAGAGCAGGGAAGATGGAAAGGTAGCCTAGAGGGGATAAGACTGTGACAGGGACTCTAAGGATGATGACAGCCCTGGAATAAAGGTCTCTCCCACAGCCAGAGAGACTTACTAGTAAGCCAGAAGGGACTGGGACCTCAGCCTGGGGGGTGGGCTGAAGCTGAAGAGAAGCCCAAGCAGGGCAGAAGAACATTTTGTTTGGGACTTTTCTTTGGAGTTTTGTTACCCTGGAAGGAGGGTGAACTTTGACCCAGCCAGAGGGCTGAGCCATGTGGATCCCTGGGACAGACAGGAAACCCTGGTGAGGGGAATAAATTGAGGCAGGGAATACCTGCAGCACTACACTTTGCCAGCAGGGGGTGTTACAAGGCAGTATGCCCTATAACAGTGGAATAAACCAGATGAAGAAATGTACTTTTAATAGGGAAGGTGGAGAGAAATAATATGAAGATGGTCATCACAGTGCCCGGTTCGAACTAAGGATTAGATTTTTTTGCTAGGTTGATTGATTAGGGATTAAGGTCTGAAATGTAGGAAGAATTTGAGCTTATTTTAGAAGAGGGGAGAAAAGTGATCAGTGTTATTTGCTGCAACAAAAAAGTATATACTCGATGATAAAGGGCAAGAGCATCTTCGCACACTGACTCACTAGCCTAGCAGGAAAGGCTTTCAACTGGGTTCAAAGGGGACAGGTGACAGGGAAAAAAAACCCAGGCAATGTCATGGTAGGGGTCTGCAGTAGACCATCGAATCAAGAAGAGGAGATGGATGAGGCATTTCTAGAACAAATAACAGAAATATCCAAAACACATGACATGGTAGTAATGGGGGACTTTAACTACCCAGATACCTGTTGTAAAAGTAGTAGGACAAAACACAAAATGTTCAATAAGTTCTTGGAATGTGTTCTTGGACCTGATTCTGACTAACAGGGAGGAATTGGTTGGAAATCTGAAGGTTGAAGGCAATTTGGGTGAAAGTAATCATGAAATGATAGATTTCATGATTCTAAGGAAAGGAAGGAGTAAGAACAGTAGAATAAGGACCATAAAAGCAGACTTTAACAAACTCCAAGAACTGATCGGTAAGGTCGCATGGGAAGATAACACTGCTCTACAGTCAAAATGCTTCTGAAATAAATGTAGTCAAACTTTACTAATTCTGGGTCACTGAGAACGAAAATGATGCTTAAAATTGTTGATTGGCTCTAGTTTTCAAGATATGCTATTGGGTCAGTATATACGACCCTTGACTTGGGAATGGCGGAGGATAAGTGAGTTATAAAGGGAAGGGATCTCAATTTAAACCAGAAATGACTAAAATACATCTTTGACTGGATCTATGAATACATCTATGACTGGGTTTGGACAGTACTTGCTTTTTAGGCAAAACAATGAATGATGCAATCTGAAACTGGTATTGCGTCATACATTATATGAATTGCATCATGTTATTCCTAGAAGCCATGGATGATGCAATCATAACGAAGCTTACATCACTCTGCTGAACAAATTGCCCTATATCAGCTCTAGAAATCATACAGTGTCGTGCTCTCTTATTTGTCAGTGTTTGATTTTGCAAAGGGACACATTTCTGTTTAGCCAAAGTGAGCAGAGATGCCTCGTACTTGTGTGAACAGTGCAGATAACTTCTGCTATGTTTGTGATGAAGTGACTTTTGCATCACAAAAGCGCAGTATAACCACTATGGTTAAGAAAGCCTATCACCTTTATTTTGGCTGCAAAATTGGAGATCAGGACAAGAGGTGGGCCCCACACATATGCTGCAACACTTGTGCAACAAATCTTCGCCAGTGGTTGAACAGGAAAAGGAAATCTATGCCTTTTGCAGTGCCAATGATTTGGAGAGAGCCAACAGATCATACCAGCAATTGTTACTTCTGCATGGTGCCTCCAGTTGGGAAAGGTGTGTCAAAGAAGAAAAAGTGGACTGTGCATTATCCAAACATTCCATCAGCTATACGCCCAGTACCCCACGGAGAAGAACTGCCGGTTCCTGATGCACCAGAATCATTCTTACTTGAGTCAGACGAGGAAGAGGATGAAACTTCTGGTCCTGAACCATCAATGTCACAGGACCCACATTTTCTCCCATCCTCCTCCTCTGAACCACACCTCATAACACAAGGTGAACTGAATGACCTTGTCAGGGATTTGGAACTACTCAAGAGTAAGGCAGAGCTGTTGGGCTCCAGACTACAGCAGTGGAATCTCCTGGCAGGTGATGTTAGGGTTTCCATGTTCCGTGACCGTCAAAAGGATCTTGTCCCATTCTTCTTCATGGAAGGTGATCTTGTAGCCTGCAACAACATCGATGGTGTGATGGCAACCCTCAACATCGTTCACGATCCAGATGAGTGGAGACTGTTCATTGATTCATCGAAGACGAGTCTTAAAGCTGTTTTACTGCATAATGGCAATGTTTTGCCATCAATTCCAGTTGGTCATGCAGTCCATATGAAGGAAACCTATGACAACATGAAACAACTTTTGAGGTGCATAAACTATGACCAACATCAGTGGCAGCTTTGTGGCGATTTGAAGGTTGTTGCTCTCTTGCTTGGTCTGCAGACTGGATACACAAAGTACTGCTGTTTTCTCTGCGAATGGGATAGTCGTGCAAGAGATTCCCACTACATGAAGAAAGATTGGCCACTCCGACAGTCATTGGAGCCTGGGAGGAAAAGTGTTCAGCATCCACCACATGTTGAATCAAGGAAGATTTTGTTACCACCCTTACACATCAAGCTGGGTCTGATGAAGAACTTTGTCAAGGCAATTGACAAAACACAAGCAGCTTTCAAGTACCTCCGTGGAAAATTTCCAAGGTTAAGTGAAGCTAAGATAAAGGAAGGTGTCTTTGTTGGTCCTCAGATTCGTGAACTTCTTCGAGATGATGCATTTGACCATGCACTGCGTGGCAAGGAAAAGACGGCATGGAAAGCCTTCCAGTTAGTGGCAATAAATTTTCTCGGAAACAACAAGGCAGACAACTACAGGTTGTTGGTGGAAAACCTCCTCAAGGCATACAAAAGCCTTGGTTGCAACATGTCACTAAAGATACATTTTTTGCACTCTCATCTAGATTTTTTTTCACCGAACTGCGGAGCAGTGAGCGACGAGCACGGCGAGCGATTTCACCAGGACATTGCAACAATGGAGAAATGCTATCAGGGCAAATGGAGCCCATCAATGCTTGCAGACTATTGCTGGACAGTGACAAGAGATGCTCCATTTAATGAATACAAGAGACAAGCCAAGAAGCGCCGAGTAGACACTGAATAGGACTAAACTATGTACATAATAGTTTTTGCCTTTTGTTTCATAATAAATTTTATTTATATAACCCTTTTGCTGATTTTTAAAGTGTTACATAAACAGGACAGGTGAAATATTATCATGTAACGCAACCATAAACGCATGAAAAGACCTAGGTTTACAATTTATGATTAAAACTCTACTATCTACACAATATACATAGACATAAAATGTAAAAACTTAAATATCTTAGAAACAGTAGCCAATCAGTTGTTTTAATTGTCATATTTGAATTCAGCACATCAAAATACATAATAAATAGCACATTTTATCTCTGAAGCAGACGACCTCTCAAAAATTGTAGACCAGTGTAATCTAAGGGAAAAAGGAGAACGGGCAGTTTCTCAAAGAGACTGTATTAAAAATGCAACAGTGAACTAGCCTGATGCAAAGAAAAGATAGGAAGAAATGTAAGAAACTAATATGGTTCCATCAGGAGCTCTTTAATGACTTGAAAATCAAAAAGAATCCTACAAAGTGAAAACATCAAGAAATTGCTAGGGAAGAGTACAAAAGAATAGTACAAGCATGTAGGGACAAAATCAGAAAGTCTATGGCACAAAATGAGTTACACCTAGCAAGGGACATAAAAAGCAACAAGGAGAAGTTCTATTAAGTACATTAGGTACAAGAGAAAGATAAAGGAAAGTGTGGGCCATCTACTTAGTGGAGAAGGAGAGAGAAAAATGGACAACATCAAGAAGGTTGAGGTGTTTAATGCCTACTTTGCTTCAGTCTTCACTAAAAAGGTAAACTGTGACCAGATACTTAAGACAATTAATATTAACAACAGGGGGAAGGAACAGCTTAAAGAATATTTAGAGAAGTTAAATGTAATCAAGTCAGCAGGACCTGATGAAATTCACCTTAAGGTATGTAAGTAACTAGCTGCAGCAATCTCAGAATTGTTAGCAATTATATTTGAGAATTCATGGAGGATGAAGGTCCCAGAGGACTGGAGAAGGGCAAATCTGTAGTACCTATCTTTAAAAAGGAGAACAAAGAGAATCCAGGGAACTAGAGACCAGTCAGCCAGCCTAGCTTCGATACCTGGAAAGATACTGGAACAAATTAAGCAAGCAATTTGTGAGCACCTACAGTATAAAAGGGTTACAAGTAACAGCCAGCATCAGTTTGGCATGATATGCTCTTGACAAATCCATCTTAATTTCCTTCTTTGACAGGGTTACTAGCCTAATGGATGCAGGGAAGCTGTAGATGTGATATTTCTTGATTTTTAGTAAGGCTTCTGACAGTCCCACATGATATTCTCATAAGCAAACTAGGGAAATGTGGTTTAGCTTAAACTACTTTAAGGTGGGTGCAAAATTGCTTGAAAGACCATACTCAAAGAATAATTATCAATAGTTTGCTGTCAAACTGAGCGAACATGTCTAGTGGAGTCCCGCAGTGGTCTGTTCTGGGTCTGGTACTAGTCAATATTTTCATTAATGACTTGGATAATGGAGTGGAGAGTATGCTTATGGAATTTACAGATGACACCAAGCTGGGAGGGGCTGCTAGCACTTTGGAGGACAGGCTTAAAATTCAAAACAACCTTGATAAATTGGAGAGCTGGTCTGAAATCAACAAGATAAAATTCAATAAAGACCAGGAAAAATCACATGCACAGCTACAAAATGGGGACTAACTGGTTAGGTGGGAGTACTGCTGAAAAGGAGGGTGATTATGGTGGATCACAAATTGAATGAGTCAATGTGATGCAATTGTGAAAAAGGCAACTATCGTTCTGGGGTGTATTAACAGAAGTGTTGTATGTAAGACACAGGATGTAACTGACCTGCTCTACTCAGGCTGGTCAGGTCTCAGCTGGAGTCCTGCGTCCAGTTCTGGGTGCTACACTTTAAGAAAGATGTGAATAAATTAGAGACAGTCCAGAGGAGAACAACAAAAATGATAAACAATGTAGAAAATCTGACCTATGGGAGGAAAGTTAAAAAACTGGGCATGTTTAGTTTTAAGAAAAGAAGATTGAGAGGGACCTGATAATTCTTCAAATATGGTAAGGGCTGTTATAAGGAGGAGGATGGTTAATTGTTCTATGTGTCCACTGAAGATAGGGCAAAAAGTAATGGGCTTAATCTGCAGCAAAGGAGACTTCAGGTAGATATTAAGAAAAACTTTCTAACTATAAGGATCATGAAGAACTGGAATAGAATTCCAAGGGAGTTTGTGGAATCTTAGTCACTGAAGATTTTTAAGAACCGGTTAGGCAAACACCACTCCAGGATGGTCTAGGTCAGTGGTTCTCAACCTTTTTTTTTTTTTTTTTCACGGACCACTTGAAAATTGCTGAGGGTCTCAGCAGACCACTTAATGATCTTTCCAAATGTTGTTTGTATCATTAGCTGACTATTGTAAAGCACTTTGGATAAAAGCGCTACATAAAAAAACCTTAGTAATTAAAGTTTTTGGTTCTACAAATAAAAGCACACAACTCATATTTTAACATCAGTAGTTTTACCTTTCTAATGCAATGGATGTGCCCTCTTTCCCCCCGCCGCGGAAGCCACAGAGCTGAGGCTGGGAAGAAGGGCAATCTCTCCCTGGCAGCCACAGTCCTGGAGCTGGGGAAAGTCACCTCTTTCTCTGGCCGCTGCAGCCCTGCACATCCCAAATTCCTCCCACCCCCTCTTCTCACCCCACTGCCCCCTCCCACCTACCCCTTATTCCCCCCAAGCCCACCACCTCACCTTACATGTGCGTCTTCTCCAGGGTCGAGGCACCTAATTAGTGGAGCCACGCCTGCGCTGCTCCACTAATTAGGTGGGTGGCCCTTCATTCTTTCATGTGAGGCCACCCAGGCACGCACCTTAGAGGGAACTATCCGTGGACCACCTGAATGGAGCTCGCAGACCACTGGTGGTCTATGGACCACAGTTTGAGAACCTCTGATTTAGGTTTACTTGGTCTTGTCTCAGCAGCAGTGGCAGGACTAGATACCCTCTCAAGGTCTTTTCCAGCTCTATATTTCTGTGTTCTATAAAAGGCCAGGATCTAGGTAATGAATTCTGCTTAATAGAATTAGTGTAATAGTTGGAAGCTATAGAAGGGATGGTTTGGCCCAGATGTTAGGGAGGACTTCTCCCAGATTTCCTGGAATGTGTAACAGTCTGCCACATGTTGTAGGAGATTCATTTTAAAAAGAGAAAAGTTTGACCAAAATAGAATGAAAATATAGTTGGGTCTATTTGCTAAATATTGTCTTACTAGTTCTATGGGATGTGGTGTGCATAGTGCTTTTCAGATAGACGAGCCCTACACTGAGGAGCAGACAGTCTAAATTGGAAGCTGAGCAATAAGATGCATTTATCATAAGAAGCAGAAGCAGCTTGTGGAAATCTTCCACTCATGATATTTGCTAAAAGTAAAAGGGACTTGGTCACTGGGATAGATGAACTGGTTCAAACTGAAACAAGAACTGAATAGGGCCTTTGTGCCCAAAAGCCTAACGGAACCCAAACCTGATGATCTGAAAGAATTGAAAGTTTGCTCCTTGTTCTAAATACTTGCCTACTTCTGCACTTTCTGGTTTCAGGCAGAAGAAATGAAGTACCATATCACTGGTATTGCAGCTTTCTTGTGGTATTTTTAGTCTAACTGAAACTGGGATGGAGAACCTCATGAGAACCACATCCCAATAGACTTCCAGACCAAAGACAGAAGCTTAAGCTTTGGGTGTCTATCTAAAATAAGCTTAGGAGGCTTGCCCATGACTAATCAGTCTCAGATCAGAGCCATAGGGTATGTCTACACTTACCAGAGGGTCCGGCGGCAGGCAATCGATGTTCTGGGATCGACTTATCGCGTCTAGTGAAGACGCGATAAAATCGATCCCTGATCGCTCTGCCGTCGACTCCGGAAATCCACCGCGGCAAGAGGCGGCAGCGGAGTCGACGGCAGCGCGGCAGCGGTCGACTTTCCCCCGTCCTCACAGCCAGGTAAGTCGACCTAAAATACGCAACTTCAGCTATGGTATTCACGTAGCTGAAGTTGCGTATCTTAGGTCGACCCCCCGCTGTAGTGTAGACCTAGCCATAGAAACAAAAATAACAAGTCATTGAGTGGGTGGACAGGATAATATTAGACTGCAAGCCATTTTAAGAGAAAAAGGTCATCTGGTCCAACACTGGTTTATAATTCCCTCCTACCATATTCCTCAATCAATCAATCTTTTTTCCAGAAGCAAATCCAAGTGTCTTTCTTTAATTTAACCTAAGCTTATTTTGCTTCAGTTGCTTTCTCTGGTAGCTTATTCTGCATGACCATTACTCTTTGCAAAAAATAGTTCTGTGACTGCGTTAACTTATTGACTTCTGTTCCCAGTGAAATCAATGGGAGTTTTGCCATTGACTTCAAAAGGGGCAGGACTTCATCACAGGTTTTGAATTTTTACCAAGGTTAAATGTGTCCAAGATAAAGTATTTCATAGACTCAGAGTTTGACCAGAGGGGACCATTAGATCATCTAGTCTGACCTCCTGTATATTGCAGGCCATGACATTTCACCCAGTTACCCCTGTAGTCAAATACAATAATTTGTGGTTTGAGTAAAGCATAAACTCGCGTTGGGTTAAATCAGGTCTTCCAGAAGTGCATCCAGTTCTGATCTGAAGACTCCAAGAAATGGAGAATATGCTATTTACCTTGGTAGTTGGTTCCAATGGTTAATCACCCTCACTGTTTACAAATTGGTGCCTTATTTCTCATTTGAATTTGTGTGGCTTCAGTTTCCACTCCTTGGTTCTTGCTGTGCCTTTCTCAGTTAGATTAAAGGGCCCTTTGGTATCTGTTATGTTCCCTCCATGAAGGTGCTTAGACACTAATCAAGTCATCCTCACTGCTCCAGTCTATACATCCAAGGATCACATTAGCCCTTTTTGCCACAGCATCACACTGGGAGCTCATGTTGAGTTGCTTGTGCACTATGACCCCCAACTCCTTTTCAGTCATTGCTTCTAGGATACAGGCCCCCGTTCTGTAGGTGTAGCCTGTGTTCCTTGTTCCTAAATGTGCAACTTTGCATTTGGCCGTATTAAAATGCATTTTGTTTGAACAGACCCAGCTTACCCAAGCAATCCACATCATTCTATATGGCTGCCCTGTCTTCTTCATCATTTACCACTCCACCAGTCGTCATCCACAAATTTTATCCTCAGTGAGTATTTACTTCAGGTCGCTGACGAGCATGTTGAATAGCATTGGGCCTAGTAGCGATTCCAGCAGTGACCCACGACTTTCCTAAAACTGGAGAAAAGCAAATAATGAGAACTCTTACATTGAAGGCACTTCCGGATAAGAGAGAGAATGAACAGAGGGCCTGGAACTGATCCTGTCGATAACCCACTCCTTTCCTCTTGGAAGATGGCTCTAATTTAAGCCAGTTTTCTATCTGCACCCCATTTTCATTATATTTTCATCTGTTCAGGATGTGGAATCTTGCCTATGCTTTGATGTTCTCAAGTCTCTGACTTGCCTTTGTATATTACATCAGCCTTCCAGATGGCTAATTAAACAACCTTCCCTGCCTGCATCTGTGCGGTTATTTAATCCTCCATGTCCTCTCCTTTAACATAACGTCCAAGCCTTTTCCGTACAAAGTGTAGTGAGCTGTAGCTCCCGGGGTTTGCCTCTGGAAATACAGTACTACAGAGTTGTCAACACTAAACATTTGTGCTATGGACAATTTTCCAAATCAGCCATGGGGCTGCGGTGGGGCCATGAAGCCTCCAGCTGCCAGGGGACTCCTGTACTTTTAAGAAGGGTGAAATAGAGAGGAGCCCCGAAGCAAATGCAGACTGCACCACACTGTGCATGCCAGCCATTAGCACCTCCAGCCTGCTGGCTGGTTAGAAAAATTACACCTTTACTAACATGCTTCCCCTGACACAGCCTCGCCCCAATGGCTTCTCTGCCCCTTTCACCCTCCCCTGTCTTCATCCCCGTGGTTTTCTCCCTTGCCCCCGCTGCAGCCCTTCTTCTGCTGTCCTCCTTCCCCAGTGTTTCCCCACTTTCCTCGGTGACCGTCTCTGCTAGTGCAGCCCTGACCCTGGCCAGGAAAGCCAACTGCCCCCTCCCAGTCCAGTGTGCTGACAAGCCTGCCTCACTGGTGAAAGGAGTCGGCAGGTGCCTCCGTCCTCACGCAATCCCTCAGTGGCTGACCAGAAACAAATGCTGGGAACATCCTTCTGTATCTGCAGAGAGAATAACCAGATACCCACAGCCACCAAAGAGAGCTCAACCTGCAACTGCCCGTCAATCGCATCTGGGGCTAAGAGTGCGTTTCCCCGCTATCCTAGTGCCTGGCTGAAGCTCAGCAGGACAGAGGTCCTGCTAGTAAGAAGAGGGAAACCCTGTCCCTGTGAAGACTCAGGCTGACACCATTTCATCACCTATCAAAGGCATCTGACGCCTTGGGGTCCGTGAGACTCTGGTGACACCAAGGACTCCAAAGAGCTGCTCTCCATCCCATCTGCAGTTCTGCCAGTCCTCGTGATTCTTTTCTGTGGAGATTAATGGAAGAAGGAGGCACACATCAGGACCCTAGGGGGGCTCTGGGTGATCGCTACTTCCCACCATCCAACACAGATGTAATGAGATTGAGTAGTGTCCGCAAAAGAGAAACTAAACAACTAATTATTCCTTAAGAAAGGTTTTTAATGACTTACAACCATAAAGGCAACACAGACAGAATGTGCCTAGTGACTTTACATGTATTGTAACCATTCCCAGCCAACACAAATTTATATGCCATACTGATACATTAATTAACTATAGTTTACTAATTTTACCCTTCCTATTAACTTGTTTAACAACTTACAAACTTTTACTGGCTTTTTTTATGATAAACTGAATGACAACTTATACTGAAGGCAGCCCCAGCAACATGCAAAGCAATTATTGTTTACAAACTACTAACTTTACCAGTGCTGTACCCGTTTTCAGCAAGGCACAAAAACATATACAGTTTCTATATATTGATTAACTATTGACTACTATCATCTCTAAACAACTTAAACAATTTACTAATATAATTAAACTCTGGTATTAATACAGATTTAAGATTAACTAGCTCGAGTACAACCAGACCTTTTCAGTCCAAAATCTTACCCTGCATTCTTCCAAAGATACGTTGCCTTCAGTCGACCGTTTTCTGCATTGGCCAAGTACAGATGGTCGGTGAAGCGCAAGTCCCTTTGGTTCAGGGGGTGCATGTGAGCCTGACAATGAGTGATCTCCTTTAGGTCAACACACACTTGCGTCTTTGCACCTTTTTTATATGAATTCAAACAGTCCAGAGATAAAGGATCTTTCTTTGAATCCATATGTATATCTTCTTCTCCCAGAAGACAAGCTGACAGTCTCTCTACCCATGCTGGTTTTTCCTTTAATGACAGCAAGTGAGGAAGATACTTTTGTCCTCCGGCCATATACATAGTGGCCACTTGCTGTGAAAATAGCATTTTCTTCTTTGGCATTTCACAAGATTTCTTTGATGGGTAATTTAGTTGCAAGGGTATTTGCCATGTAAATGTTTGCTATTACATTATGACAGGAATAGATAAGTGAACACAATATAAGTAACCTTCCATTAGTTTTATGAAGTTTAAATATCCCAAACACTTATACATTTACAGTCACTTTGATCTAATACACAACTGAATTGACCTGAATACACACTAGCATGACCTGGTCAGCCAGCGTCACACGCCTCCTTCCCTCCAAAATGTAACCCCTTCCTATACTGCATTGCAAGTTTAGCCTGCCCTCTTGCTTAAATCCTTTCTGACTTTCTTGCTGTTTGGTCAGCTCTGTGTTATCAGAGGGGCAGAGAAATCCTGTTCTCTCATGTACTCGTGCACCAGAATGAGTTATTAAATGTTGCCAAATCATAGAAGGGACTATTGTGATCATCTGGTCTGACCTCCTGCATCACATAGGCTAGAGAACTTCCCCAGAACAATTCCTGTCTGAACGAGGAACAAAAGCAACGTGATGAAGCATCAGAAGGAGACACCAGGAGGGTGATGTGCAGATTGTAGAGTCCTGGCGGCCAGGCAAGGAGGATTTTGAGGATGTGATAGAAGAGCTATATTGAAGTTCACTTCTGTTCAGATCACTCTGCAAAATCCCTTTCTCCTCTTTGTAGCTACTGGCGATTGACCTCAAGGAGCCCAACGGGGTGTTTTGACTGGCTAACTCCATATGCGACATACAGCTTTCTGCGGGTCTTGGGACCAAGCATTCTGGTGAAGCTCCACTCCCAGCATCTGGGTGAAGGTGGCTCTTGTGCAGCTTGGCCGCTGTAGCAGCTGAGTGTCATTCGGGGTCTCTGGTGCTAGAATCCATGTTTCCATCCAAGGTGACTATTTCTCATGGCTCCTTCCTAGAAGGGAATGACTCCTGTGCAACAACCAACACAGGCCCGGGGTGTCAGACAGAACGTTAACCAGGCAGGCAGTGAGCGAGTGTGCAGGAACACTGTTTCAGGTCCTGACCCACCGACACCAACTGCTGGCTGGGATGGACGGGAGTTCAGCCTCCATCACAACTGAACTTTGCCAACGTGGTGCTTTCCCACATTTCCCACGGTAACTAACCCTGGCGTGGGTTCGACAGCAGGAGCGGTGTCCTCAGCGGCGAGGGAAGCAGGAGGAGCTGTAAAAGAAGCATAGATTAGTTACATGTGAGGCTCTGCTCTTTGCCTCTCAGTAGCCAGCCCCCCCCCCCAACTTAAGTTCCTGAGCCTCTGGCCCCTCCCTAATCTAGGACCCTTCTGAAACCCGGGCCTTTTTCTCCAGTCCTACTTGTTATAGCGTAGAAGCAACAGCACCAGTGTTGTCACCAATGTTGTCCAACTGGGCTCGCTACAGCTTCAGACGACCCAGTGATTAAGATGCCAGCAACCTTATGGCTGTTGCTCGCGATGGTGGGCAATGCTAAGGAGAAACGGCTCCTAAACAATGTGTTAGTGTCCAGTCAATGCTGACCGAGACTCCATCATGGGGCGTTTACTTGGAGCACAGTAATAATCCCCGTTGGCACCTATCAGTGTATTCTCAATCCAGAAGAGAGCGACTCCAAACTCCGCTGAGGAATCTAACCTGGGTCTTTTCTCCAGCGTGATGAGACTGGCAAATCAGGGTGAGCCGTGGAAATGGAAATGTTTCGCGTCTGTGTTGCAGTGAGAGCTGGGAGCTGGCCCCTTCGCTGGCTCCCAGGGGCTGCTTGGAAGGAGCTGACAGAGCCGTTTTAAGGAGATAAAACTGATTTCTGCGACTTGCGCTGACGGCGGCAGCCATGTATGGGGCAGGGGGGGATTAAAACAATTCTGTAATCCTGGCCATTTCCTTTCGATTGGGATTATGAAACCAATCATGAATATCAAAAGCTGCAGCTTAAATCAGCAGCCTGAGAGCAGCTGCCCTGCAGAGACTGCAGCAGGAAAGGAGTGAGGCAGAACCAGGGCTGGCTTCCATTTCACTCAGAGAGGCCTGCCACCCCCCCGCACCCCCGCTCTCCCCATTCATCCCCGAGCACAGTCAGTAAGGTGGTAACTGGTTTGGACTGGGATGGCTGCCTAAGAGCATTCAGGTAAGAATCATACTTAATTAAATCACGTTGACACTTTGAAACCTATTGGGGCTGCCCCAGGCCTGTTGGAGCTCTTCCCATTCTCTTCTGCCTCTGTTCTTAGGAGCCAAGTGCCACATGTTATAAAGGGGAGACTGATGAACTAAGGCACCTCAAGCCCAAGTGCCCTGCTGGTGTGATGTGCAATGGGACGAGAGTGTGACACGCCACTGCGACTGCCTGAAAAGGTAACACACGGCTGGGCTTGTGGGGGGTGGGGAGGTGTCTCCGGGGTACATACGTCCTGCATGGATATAAGTGCCGGCTTTACTCCTCTGCTCTTGTTCTCAGCCGCAGTCTCTCTAGTGCCACTGATCCATTCCACTGCACCAGACTCCTGTTCTCCAGGAAAGCAGCCATCTGTCTTCAGTCTGCTTCTGTAAGGCAGGGATAGGCTGCCTGGTGAGAGTGAGCTGGCCAGGCATTTCCTGACCTGGGGCCCTTTAGGAAGGGGGAGGAGCTTCAGCTAAACCTTGGTGCAAGTGAGCCAGGCACATCTGGATGTTGGGGTCTCTTAGTAAGAAAGGGGAAGATGAATTTCAGTGCCCTGTTGATAGGTCTCTTTCTGTGCTGTAACTGTTAGCCACTGTTTTTTGGCTGTTTAATGTGATTGTCCTGACTGGGTTACCTTGTTCTTGCAAATTCCCTTTCCAGAAGTAGGGAGCAATTAACTTTTTGGGTGCTTGTTGCAAATTACCTTTGGTGCTCTGTAGTGCATGAGGCAGTTCTGTCCCTGTGCGTCCTGGTGAGAGAGTGTCCTGCATCAAGCTTCCCAGAGAAACAAATTTCATTCCCTTAGTGGGAACTGCACTCCAGGAGCTGCACTTGAGGAGTGATGAAAGTAAATCCAAAGCTGTTTTACTAGGGGGTCACTCTTATTTTCCTGAAGAAATCAACCAGGATTCAGGTCTATCAACTCAAGTGTGAATTCTTCCTGATAGGCAGATGATCCACAGAGTGAACACAAATACCAGGAAGCAAGACATTGTGGAGGAAAACAGCTGTTGCTGTGTATGTGCATGTCTTGTGTGCCAGCATGGGTTGGAGCTCCTGTGTTCACAACACCCCAGTAGGCTGCATGCTGGGATCTGGGTATGCAAGAATGGAGAAGGTGATCCTAAAACAGCTTCCATCCTGTCAGCATCAATACTGTAATTCCAGTTCTCTCTCCCCCTCAGTAAATCCTTTAAATGAAAGAGCAGAACAAGGCTGATTCTTCATTGAACTCCATTCAGTTCTAGCACTGGCTGCTGCTGCCTCTGCTGAGAGATGGGTATGCTTGCATGCTGGCCTCATTCTGTTGGGGCCAGCTTGGAGAAGAGCCCAGTAACTTTTCCTCTTGCACAGTTTGCAGTTGCAGCATTGGCTCAGGAAGCCCATGTGCAAAGCTAAAGGCTATTCCCTGCAGAGCGGTGCGGAGGACATGGATGGAAGGACGGTCTTTCCTCTCCCATCTCTTTGCTCATTGGCACATCAGTACCCTACAGAAAACTGAGACCATGCAAAATCAAACACCCAGTTTCTGAACCTAAGATGCCCCCAAACTCCCCTTGCTTTGGCTTAGCTGGGTATTGCCAACTCGTATGATATTTGGTGTTTCCCTTAAAGCTGCAGCTCCTGGAATCCTATGATCTCATGACAATCTCAGCTTTTGTAATTTTTAATACAAGTAAGTTTCTAGCCCTCATGATTGCAGAGAAAAACTTGAAAACACGACTCCCAAAGTCTCAGAACAAACCCCAGATTTATTATTTCTTGGAATCTTTGGATCTGGGGAAGCCTGACTCCTGATGCTTGAACTTTCAGAGCTGGCAATACTGCTAGCCCACCTTCTACGCATTGCACTCTGAGGCATAGCCCACCTTCTATGCATTGCACTCTGAGGCATAGGAGCCTCTTGCTATAAACCACCTGGGGAATTTGTATTTCATGTGGCCAAGCTGTGAACTGGGCTAAGGCTCCCTGAGGCTTTGCTAACAATATAACCTAGCTCTAGGGCAGGCTGGCTGCATCACTCCCCACCTCCTCCCACATATTGCCAATAACCAGAGTGACACTGCTCCTCTCAAGTGGGAAGAAGCCAATACACCTGTGACTAGTCAGTTGACCCCCAATTAGGCTTGAGAGAGGGCACCTGAGCTCTAGAGGGAAGGACTAGGAGACTGGGACAGGTGAGTCAGTCTCTCAAAATGTAAGAGTCAGACACAGGAAGGGCAGGTGAGAGCTGCTGCTGGAGGAGCGGGGAGAGGGAGGGAGGGAAGGGCAGGGCAGGAGTTGCTTGGGAGATAGCTATGGGAGACTTGGGAGAGAGGTGAATTTGAATGGGAGCTGGAACAGGGCTGCTGGTGAGAATTGACCAAAGTTTAGGGACTCCTGCTGAGCAGAAGGCTCGGGAAGTGGCCCCAGCTAGGCAGGGGAAGCTGTGCCTGGAAGCAAGAGAGGGTGGTTGTGGGAGGGTAGGTTCCCCTGAGCAGGGCTAGGACTCACAGGCAGGGAGGCCTGGAGGAGTGGAAGGCTGCAGGAGGGGGAGCCCTCGGGGTGAAGACCTGAGTGAAGGGCAGTGGGAAGACAGGTCACTCTCAGGTAGGGAGGTCTGGAGAGCAGGACCCTGGATCAGGGGCAAAAGGAACTGGGAACAAAGTGCTGCTATTGACTGTCGGGTGGGTGAGCAGGAGATGAGGTCCCTGGAGAGGGGGATGGAAGAACTGCTGTATCTTGTATGTTTACTTTGGGAACTGGAGGATTGTTTAATATTACAAGGTTTTTGGGGAATTACTGTACTGGTGTATGTGAATAAATTGTGCCCAGAGGTGGACTTTGTATCGGACACTGAGAAACTACATGTGTTACTTTCATGAGTAGAAGAAAGGGGAAACTGAGGCTGGGCGCACTTGTGCTGGGGCCTGATGCTGGAGGGCACTCAGAGGTGAAGGGCCATAGTGACACCATCCTTGCTTTGTTAGCTTTTCGCACCTGAAGGAACAGAATGTGCCCCTGCTCTTTGCTTTGTCTTGATTGGGTCACTTTTATACTCGTCTCCAGTCCTACTGAACAGCTTCCTGGGTGTGTAATTGCACGGCGACTCGGTGGTTCAGTCAGTAGGCAGTGTGTCCTTTTACTGACACGAGCGTTCCAGTGGGGGGAAGGGGTGGAGGGAGTGAAAAGCCACCTGTGGAGTTAGCAGGATAATGTGGGAACATCTACACAGCAATAAAACACCCACAGGGGGGAGTCCCAGAGCCTGGACTCAGGCTGTGGGACTAAAAATGGCAGTGTAGACGTTGGGACTCGGGCTGGAGAAATCTCCATTGGTGGGAGGGTCTCAGAGCCTGGGCTCCAGCCCAAGCCTTGACTACGCTGCTATTTTTAGCCCTGCAGCCCATGCCCAAGTCAGCTGACTCAGTGCCACAGGTCTTGCATTGCTATGTAGAGGTACCCTATGATGTAGAGATGGCATTTTCCCAGCTGCCAAAATGGCGCCCAAGAGAAGCTTGCTCCTTCTATTCAATAGGCGTGGGTGACTGCGCAAGATGGAACTGTAGCCAGGGTTATGCACACGCTCCTGCTAGTGGTCAGACACTAGTGATGGGTGATTTTTTGGACCTGCAGGTAGTGATAATAGAGACCAGGTCACTGGGGCTAAAGAAAAGGAGGGGTATGGCTATGAATGAGCTGCCCTTGCGGTGTGGGCAGGTATTTTGTTTGTGAAGGGAGAAGGAAGTTGTAGATCTGAGCTACAAAGGGAGGTGTGACATACATACTGCAATGCCTTTGTTTTCTGTGTACTGAATCTTTAAATCTGCAAGGACACTGCTCTCTGCATTGTCAGCTGGCTACTTGGGAGGCTATGTGGCTGCAGCCTGTTGCAGAGAGGATATAGATACCTCACGGGTGGGCTGTCTCTCTCTGTCATGGAGACTCTCTGCTTTTGGTTGAGCTTGTTGTTCTCCTTAATCTGAAATAAGTCAGCCAGAGAGACAGGAAATGATCCTAAAGGCGCCTCTCTTGTGGTAAGAGCTGTGCTGCTCCTGTGCAGGCCGGGCACCTCCCGAGCAGGGAATGACACCAGCTGCAACTGTACCTGAAACATGTCTGAAGCTTGAGCTGCTCCCAAACACGCTCAGGCCCTGGGTGGCTCATCCCTGAGACACAGCAGGAGGTTGCTATAGAGTGTCATGGATCCACAGGCTTTGCCTGCCAGATCCCAACAGTTCCTACTCTTCCTTCAGGTAGTCCACACGTCCTCACTGTCTCCAGGACAGAGCCTCTGGGCTTCCGCACTCCTGCCTCACATCCTGAGCTCGGCCCAGCGAAGCCAACGGAGACAGACTCCTGGTTGGAGGGTTGGCCACTCTTCAGGGACACAGGCACCTCAGTAGGTATTTGCAGGGACACCTGGCAGCCTTTCCAACCAGAGCAGGGTTTATTAGTCAGCTGGGACACAGCCCTGGAATTCCTTAGGACACATGGAGTAATAAAGGGTAAAGCACAGTCCATCTGGCCAAGCCAGAGCAATCCACCAGCAAAGCTGCTGGGGTCGGGGACCATTCCGGGCTCTGTCTCTGTCTCTATCCCTTTGTCTGACCCTGGTGAGAGCCATGTCTCTCCAGGGGGCTAACTCTGTTCTCCCCTTCCTGTCACTACTCAGTCCTCTGTTCTTGAGCTGGCCTCTGCTGAGAGGTGGGGGTGGGGGGAACCGCTTTCCTCTTGGATGTTGATTGCTGGGTGTCAGTGTCCTGGTTAATGGGGTTTCTGTTGTCCACTTGGATTTTTCCATTGGTATGGTTTGGCCTTGGCCAGTCTTTTAATGAGCCATTCAGTCTGCCTCCTGCAACCAGATGACAGGCACACCTCATGTCTCCCGCACTGCCCCAAGAGCAGACTTAACCCATTTGCCCCCACGGGGTAGCAATGCAAAGTACAGAGGGAAACTGAGGCACACATAGGCATCATAAAATATTACAGAAAATTCCCACCTTGTCACATAGGGTCTGATGGTCCCATGGACATGTAGTGCTGGCTTTTACAGTGCACAGCACAAACCCACAGGCAAAATACAGCTAAGTAAGGAGCCTGATATGAAGTGGGAATCATTTCCTTGCTAAGGGTACGTTCTCCCAGCCCTCGACAGCTTCCCACTTATCACAAGTGATTTTGCTGTCAATATTTTACAGCAAGGAACCATAAAAGCACCCTCAGATTTGTGCTGGGAAATCAGGTCTTGTGTGTTGGTGATGTCCCTTAGGACAAAGGGCCGGTGAGGCGTATGTTGTGCATTGATTCCCTGGGTTTTGCTCCTCAAATCTTGATGTATGAAAGAATATGTTTATAATAATACTATTTCTTTTAAGAAATAGCCTCTAGAGGCCAACATGGAGATCTGGGCCCCAGCTTGCTATGCCCTGTGCAGACTCGTGCTAATGACAGTTCATGCCCCGAAAAACGTAGTTTGTTGAGACCAGAAAGAGACAAGGTGGGAGAGAGATGGTATTATTATCCCCCCATTACAGGTAGGAGGCTGAGAGAGACAGAGATTAAGACCCAAATGCTTAATGATTTTTGATTGCCTCAGTTTCTGGGTGCCCAACTTGAGATGCCTGGAAGGTGCCTGACTTTCAGAGCTGGGTGCACTGGACCTGTCTGACAATCAGGTCCCTTTTAAGTTGTCTGAAGTTGGGGTACCCAAAATCACTGGACACTTCTGAAATTCTTGGCCTAAGTGACTTGCCAAAGGTCACATGGAGTCTATAGGCAGGAACTGAACCCAGCCCAATTCCTTCTCTACAAGGTTGGGCTTTCAAAACCCGTCCTCGCTTTCCAAGGCGTGTGAGTGACATGCATGGACAGAGTGAATCCACATCTCACATGCCCTGGCTGTGCGCACAGCCAGGCTTGGGACTAGGAGGCTAGGGTGGAGCGAAGGTGGATGTGAATTTCAGTCTGGTTCTCAGCAGAACGTGGCTTGCGTCTGGTCCATGGTTTGAAGAACATCCAGGATTGACTGGCCCTGGGGGCTGAGTCCCCAGCCTAGGGACTGATAAAGCAACGTGCAGTCAGAGCCTGCCCCTCCCCCCACCTTTGAAAAGCCCACATAACTCCCTCCGCTTGCCAGAGAGGCCGTGCCGCTCTCCTAGGGCCGCTTTACCCGCCCGTGGGTCTCAGTTCTAACCAGCCGCCTCCAAAAATGGAGACTAAACAAGGGACATTCCTGACTAGCAGCCAAAGGCGGCCAAGCTTCCACCACCTCCCCACCCCTCCCCCTTCCTCCTTCCCGCCCTCCAGCCTCCCTCCAAGTTGGGACTGAGCAGCTCCCCACGGGGTGTAGAATTCCACCCTCCCACCTCAGCTAGCCGGGGCTGCGCAGCCAATGGGGTGGGTTTGTAGCCTTCCCCCCCCACATTCCCACCCCTCCCCTCTGGCCAAGCAAGTGTGTAGCCATGGCGACACTGTGAGCCCCTCCAAACATGTCTTACCTTTTATAGCCAGCGGTTCCTGTGGTTAGCATGTTTTTTTGCTTGGGTGCCCTGGTATGCGCGGGGCCGGCTCCTCAGGCTCTCTCCTCTTGCACAGCTGGGTCACTGGAGGGAGTGGGGAGGGGAGAAGGGGGGCGAGGGCACCCCAGCTGCGGAGAGGAGTCACCCAGGCAGTGAACTCGGGCGCTGCTGGCAAAGGTTTTGGTTTGGTTTTTGTTTTCCTGCCTCTCAGTTTCCGGCCCTTGCTCTAGCTGGAGTGCTAGGAAAACTCCACCGCGTTTAACTCATGGGAGTCGTGGCAGAGAGAGGCCTAGCCGGGGTCCTGCTGTGAGCCCTGTGCTGATTTCCCCCCCCCCGTCCTTGTCCCCTCCAGCTGGGGTCCTGCTGCGATCCCGTGTGCAGACTTGCCCCCTCACCCCTGCTGGGGTCCTGCTGCGGTTCCCTGCGCTGATTTCCCCCTCCCCCTTGGCTAGGGTCCTGCTGTGATCCCTGTGCTGACCTCCTCTCCCCAGCTGGGGTCCTGCTGTGATTCCCCCCCCCAAAAGAGCTCTCAGGCTGCCCCCTCATATTTGGTGTATGTCTCTCCTGAGTGTAGTTCTGCTCCCTCTCCACTGCCTGGTGGTTGTAATGGTGTGACTATAAAAGGTTAACATCTGGGGGCGGGAGGGGTGCTCTTTTTCCTGCCTCCCTCCCATGATCATCCCAGCAGTGCTGCATAGGAAAGAGAAATGAGTGAAGAGGGCCAGAGAGAGCGGACTAGCCTCTGCCTGGCCCTGCCTTGAGGAGTAGCTCCCGCCTTGCAGATGGGGCCTCCGGGATCCAGTCTCGGGGAGAAAGAGCGCGGCCAGCACCTCTGGCAGCTGGTTCGCAGACACTTCTGTCCCGTGATGTAATCTGGAGCCTGGATGGAGGTTGGGGAGGAGATTCTCCCCACCACTCAGTTGGGGGGAGAGCTCCTGCGTCCCACACAGAAGCAGCACACCGTTCCCAGCTGACTCAGGAAGGCTTGGTGAGTATGAAAGTGGAGAACTGAATAGGATGTGGGGAGGGAGATTCCTCTGTAGTTATCCCATGCCCTCTGTCTGGCTAGGATGGTTGAATCTCAGGCCTCAAAGGAGGTTATACGGGGCTGGGAGTGGGTGTTTGTGGTAGAGGATGCAAGCTGGGGGTGACTGATGCATCTCTGTGAAGCCCAGGCTCAGCTGGTGCGGCACATTAGGAGACCCCAGTATTATCTGAGTGCTCCGCTATTACCCCCAGTGCCACAAGACAGGAAGGGTGCTCGTGGCTTAAGGCACTGAACTGGGACTCAGGAGATCTGGGTCCAGTTCCTGGTTCTGCTACATGCTGACTATGAGCAGATCACTGCATCTCTGCCTTAGTTCCCCCATTGTGAGATGCAGGTAGATAACCCTCCCTTTCCCCTTACTCTGTGTCTCATCTAGTTAGACTGTAAACTCTAGGGGCAGGGGCTGCCTCTCGCTGCATTTGTACAGCGCCTAGCACAGCAGGGCATGACTGCATTATAACTAATTGATTTGGGCATCTCAGCTGCGCATGCCCTGACCTCCCTTTGACACCTCCATGTCACTGGACCACACAATACTGTGGACACTTAGAGCTATACTTACTTAGGCAAGCTGTGATTTTTAGCCTCTTGTCACCTATGGCTTCTGCATAAGACTCTTTCAGTCTGGTGTTTTTTTAAGATACATATTTCTGAATGAGTCATTGGGACTCCAAGGGCTTGTCTACATGGGGAAGTTTTATATTATACTGATATAGTTGTACCAGTACAACTCCCCCACCCGCCATGTGAACATTTGGAAGAAGGCCTGTTTTCGGTTTAGTTTATGTTGCTTGGGAAGAGGGTTAAGCTAAATCACAAAAAACTCTTTTATACAAGAGCATCTACGTGGTGGTGAGAGGGTGACTATATTGGTTTAAATTTACATCTTAGTTTATACCATTTTTTCCCCCTGTAGACAAGCCCTAAGCAGTGAAATATCTGCTGAACTTGGAGGTGAAAAACAAGTTTTGGCTTTTTTTGCTCTTGGAAGATTCCCTGGCTAACATGTTGAAATGTGTCACATCCATTTTTCCCCATCCAGACATGTGTAATCTCTTTAACTGCTCCACTGCTGCTTTGTGTGCGAGGTAGGCTGATCAAAGCACATGTGCAGTGCTGCCTGGATAGTCAGTGTAGCACAGCGTTACATTCCAGGCGGGTGTTGGCACATCGGTGGAATACCACAGCAACACACAGGCATTGGACTGCAGGACCATCAGCCTGCAGTGACCTGGGTGGAGGGTGATTCCTTGGACTCCTGGGTTCTATTCCTGACTCTGCTACTGACTTGCTGTGTGACCTTGGGAAAGTCACTTAGGCCAAGGTTTTCAAAGATGACTAATGATTTTGGGTGCCTCCATTTTTGTTTGCCCACCTTGAGACACCTTAAAGGAACCTGATTTTCCACACTTTCTGAAAACCAGAATCTTCACAATGCCTCAGGTTGGACACTCCCGTTACTAGTCATTCTTGAAAGTCTGGGTCTTAGCTTCTCTGACTTCATGGACCTCGTCTGTCAGATGGGGGTGAGAATACCTCCCCTGCCTTCGAGGGATGCCGTGAGGATGGGTTAAAGTATGCAAAGGGCTTTGAGATCCTCAGGTGGAAGGTGCTACAGAAGGGCAAAGTCGTTACCGTTTTAAAATGGGATGTGGGGCAGCTCCCAAGTGTTCAGAGCCAGCTACTTGGCTTTAGGGAAGGCACTAAATATGCCTGTTCTCGTGGCTCTGTGTAGCCGGGAGGGCTGGGCTTGGCCATTGCTCCTTGACAGCATCCAATCGCTACATCCCAGCCAAGGCCATGTGGAGAGCCATGTGGTAAGTGGAGATGGCAGCGGCACTGTCTCTTCTGAACAGTTTGCTGTGAGGCTCAGGTCTGGAAACAGCTCCAGGGGGAGTATAGTTCTTTTGATCCGGGTTTTCCCCTTCCCTCCCCATACCGCCCTTGTGTTTGAAGTCTCTCTCCCCGTGACCTTCTGGAAAGTCCAGGAGAATGTTTCATGTCACTTGCTGATTTCCCCTCCCACCCCCCAAAGCCAACTGGTCTCCTGGATGGGAGAGAATTCTGCTCTGACCCTCACCCTTGTGCCCACTCTTCTCATGTCCGTCTCAGCCTTAGGCGAATGAACTTGCTCACTCTTATCCTCAACCTTGACTTGTGGTGAGGGGAGGGGCCACAGAGGGAGTTTGCCCACTGTCCTAGTGGGAAACCTAGGAGAACATTGGGTGTCAGGATCCATCTAGCCTGGAGTACATCTATGTATTTCTAAAATACCAGTCCCCACAATGCAGCAATACAAAGGGTCACACCTGGATTCACTTAAAAATAGTAATTTAAACTTATTTTGTAGTGGGGGGACTCAGCTCTCTACACTGGAGTCCATCTGACCTCACCAGGGGTCCTGACCTTCCCAGCTAGGAACTGCACACACAGTCAGCTTGTGATGCCTTGAACGAGGTCTTTGACTCTAGGGAATGATGACGCTGGTGCGGTTGGAATTAACATGCTCACCCAACCTCTGTTCCAAACCCATGCAGAACTGACCCATGCCTGTCTGGGAATATCTTCTCTTGCTCATTGATTTCCTGCCCTTCTGCCCGGCTCCACAGTTCTGGGAAAGGAGGTGCCGGAATGCCACAAGCAAGGTTCTTCCCCTGGCAGCCAACTTGAAGGCAGGACATAACTGAAATCTCGGGAGATTACCAGCCCAGCCTAGCGAACTCAGCATTAGAAACCAGTCTTCTGGAGGCTGATCCACACCTTTAGAAAATCACCAATGTTCCCTCTGATGCTATAGACAGATTTGGGAGTGGAGGAGCCCTTGCTACGTGCCGACAACTAGCAGTAACGTGAGGCTGGGTGAGCCGAGTTGGGGATGGGTCTTAAACTTCCCCCAAAACTTCATTCAGGCTGGTCACTTTCCTAACTCAGCAGTTCTGAGTCAATAGTGGCTCACTGCCTGAGGAGAACAGGAGTACTTGTGGCACCTTAGAGACTAACAAATTTATTAGAGCATAAGCTTTCGTGGGCTACAACCCACTTCTTCGGATGCATATAGAGTGAAACATATATAGAGGAGATATATATACACACATACAAAGAGCATGAATAGTCTCTAAGGTGCCACAAGTACTCCTGTTCTTTTTGCGGATACAGACTAACATGGCTGCTACTCTGAGGAGAGGCAGCATGACCTAGAGGCTAGGCTGGGGACTGCAAGTCAGGACACCTGAGTTCTATCTCAGTGTTGTCACTGATCTGCCTATGTCATGCACTTAATCGCTTTGTGTCTCAGTTTCCCTATCTCTAAAAGGGGGATGATAATACTCACCTGCTTTTGCAAAAGCCCTCTGATGGAATGTACGAGATAAATGCAAATAGATATTTTATCTTATAACTGTCAGGAAATGCCCAGTCTGGAGGCCCTTGCTGCTATTCTAAACCATTTATACAGGGAGATGAGATAAAAGCAGAGAGAGAATGACTTGTTTAATGTGTCTGAAGACAAGGAAAGTTGAAGTGCCCATTGTCATAGACAGAGTTCAGTTCACGGAACTTGTCATTTCCTCCCTGCTTCAGCCTGGTGCAGTAACCGATCCGAAAGCCGCGCTCCACTCTCACTACATAGAATTGCGATGGAAAGTATACAATAGTGAAACGGCGATGCCAGGTGAATTCTGCCTACAATGATGGTTGTACCCAAGAACTGCACACAACTGTGGGGATGGCCTGTTGGCTAGTAGTGGGAGCAGGGGCCTCAGAGCTGGGATTCCTGACTTCTGGTCCCAGGAATGCTGTGAACTTGGGCAAGTTGCTTGGTCTCTCTCTCTTTGCCCTTCCTTGACACAGGGATAATCAATAAACATCTAAGTTTACTGGAGCAGGGACCATCTTTTTGTTCTGTCTGTGCAGCACCTAGCCCAGTGGGGCCCTGGTCCATGACTGGAGCTCCTAGGGGCTGCTGCAGTGTAAATAATTGTATGCAAAGCTTAGAGACCTTTGGCAAGGGCTGTGCGGAGCTGGCCAATGTTAGCGGGGGCGATAGGAAAAGGAGTTCTCTGAGAGGAGGGTGTGTAGGCCCATCCAGCTGTGGTGCTGCAAAGAGCTCCCTTTACAGTCCAGCTGAGTTCTGCCTTACTGCTGTTTGTTTTCTCTGAAGGGGCCCCTGGGAGGCAGAAGGCCGGCATGGAGGGGAACTCGCCTACGGAGAAGAGAAGAGCTGTGAAGGGCACGAAGCAGCACGGCAGGAACACCAGTAGGAGCAACCTCCCTGCTGAGAGCGCCGAGCCCAGCACCGACCAGCCTGTCCGAGCGGCCTTGGAGCCAGCGCGGCTGCGAGGAGAGCCGGGCAGGGCCACTCACTCTATTCTGGAGGGCAAGGTGAAGGCTCTGAAGGAGAAGAGGTCGACCATTAAGCAGGGAGGAGCGGTGTCCCAGGAACGGGCATCTCTGAAGAAGCCCAAGGCCAGGAAAGGGAAGCTCGCGCCAGGTCCGGCGGTGGTGGAGGGGGTCCCCCAGGACGCGGTGGTGGAGCCGCGGGCTCAGATCCGCACCTACTTGACGGACGTGCTGCTAGACAGCCGTGACGATGTGGACTTTGGGCAGGGTGCCAGGGGGCCTGTGGCTGCAGACCTTTACGCCAACAACGTAGAAGCTCTGAAGGCGCATAGGACAGTGGGAGGAGGCAGTATCTTGGGCTGCGGTTCAGCTGAGGAACTCTGGAGGCTTCCAAGCCCAGGAAGGAGCATACAGGAGAATGCTGACTACTGCTCAGAAAACAGGGCCCAAAGGGGCTCCCCAAATGGGCTTTGGGGCACCAGCTCCACTAGGAATCCTCCCTCAAGCAGCCAGAAATCTTCCCTTGAAGACCATGGCAAACCAGCCCCCTTTGGAGAAGAACTGGCTCAGGCTAGGGACTCGGAGAGCCTCCCCCTGGCTCAAAAGGACGATCTGTGCGGGGGGTTAGCCCCATCGGGGCGGCTGTGGAGGGCGGAGAGCTGGGACAGCCTGGGCAGTGCTGCGAGTGCCGCCAGCGGCCTGTCTCTGGCTGAGCAGGTGGAGAGGAACCGGGCCGTGCTGCAGGAGATGCTGAGCCTGTCGAGGCAGAACCGCTCTCCTCTGGAGCCTCATCGCTATGCGAAGGAAACGCTCATGCTAGCGAAGGATGGAGCCGCTCAAGGTGGGTATTTGATGTGGGAGCATCTCAAGCGTGTGTGATGGGCAGGGGGAGTGTCACAGCCATTTTAATGCTGCTCTGCCATGCACCTCAGTCCTGCCTTGCAGTACCTACCCCTGCTGTCCACTCTGAATTACACAGTCTCACTCACCGTTACTTACAGATGCCCTGCAAAGAAAGCACAACAAACTGGGGCTGTGACCATTGCCCATTTTTGCTCCTTTATGGTAGGAAAAGAAGGCCTGAAATTTGCGGGGGGGGGGGGGGTGTTGAGGGTTTTTGCATTTTTATTTTTAAATCACAGGCCCTTGCTCCACAAAAAAAAAAGAGCTACCACTTCAATTAAATCAGTGCAGGTTCCTTGTGTAGTCACTTAAATTCAGGGCCTTATCAATGTAGCTTAAAAATGAGGAATGGCAAGCCTGGTTGGAGGCTTCAGATGTGGTTTGCAAGCATTCCCAGCTCAAAATTGAATCTTTAACAAAGACAGCTTTTCTGTTAAGTGTTTCTCCGGTATTTGACTTATATACGCATATAATCCCAAGATTTTACAGTGTGAATAAAAATCACCTCTCTCAAATAATCAGGTTTCACTTGTAGAATTAGATCTGAGGTCATAATGCTGCCAGTCATCCATAGTGTCTTCCAGGTTAAACAGAAGAGCCAAGGCCTGAATTTCTAATATTTAAAATACAAGCAGAAAAAAAGCCTTTTTCAGGCCACTTTATCCATACAGAAAGTGGTAGAAGCTCAATTTTTCTTTTGGAGATCCACCCTTGAATTACTATGGACAGTAGATCAGCAAACTCGCTACTTGTTCATCTCCAGAAGTCTCTACCCCCACTAGTGCATCGTTAACTTGCTGACTCCCTGTCAGGGTGACCATTTCTTTCCCAAATATGGCCTAGTGCTGTGTGAGCTCTGTCCTTGCCATATTATAAGGGAAAGGCTGAGTGAGGAGAAACAAGACTGTGCTGTAGAAAACTGTAGCTCTAGGTACAGTTGCCCCAAAATCCCTTCTCTGTGGGAATGGGTAGTGCACCATCTGCAGGGGTTGCTGAGTAAGTAGTCAGCCTTCTTTGTGGAAACATGGCTAGGAAGGCAACCGTAACTCTCCTTATCACTATCTCATGAAAGCTGAGGCCACCCAACTCAATGGAGTGATCCGAGTCCAAGTAGATTTGTTTTAGAACAAACCCTAGTGAAGTCCATGCCGTGCTCTCTTGCCAGTGGTTCTGAGCGCTGTTCTGTACAAAGATATCTTGGTGTCAGACCAGAGGGTATCTCAAAAATCCTCATATTGCAGATTGGAAGCCTTTGAAATACACTGCATTATGGCGACATAATCTAGAAGGAAAGATTGGCTTTGGAGGAGGAGCCCTGAAGTTGGTTTGCGGGTGAATGGGATCTGTAGTGAACAGAAGAGCAGGGTCCTTTCACACCCCCTGCTTTACCTGTTGCTGAGGTGTGCGACTAAATGTGCGTCTCTGTTCTGGGTTGCAGAGCTGCTGGTGAATGACCTGGACTGGGACTCTGGGGTCTCGCTGCAGGACTCAGAAGGGTACAGGTAAGAGCTGAGAACACTGCGGGAAGGAAGTGAAGATTGCCCCTTCTCCCTCCCCTCCCATCCACCCTCCCCGCATGTATTTTTAAAACTAGTAGGCAGTCCCTGGTGAGTCTTCGTCTGGTTCCTGAACTTCCCCCTCCCCCTTAGAGGTGTCCTTTCCCCCTCACACACACAAGGCCAGAACGAAGGCGCTCTCCCAGGCCAGCCTGAGGGAAGCTGGCCCCACTGCTGCTTGTGTTCAGCCCGCTCTGAGGTTCTATGGAGAGCTCCAGTCTGCAGGGCCATGAGTCAAGCAGCTGTCCCCAGCACCCAGTTCACTCGAAATAGCAATCGCTAAACGCGCAGCGTTCCCTGCCAGCGCCCCCTGCCCATGGATGATTGGGAACCTGGCACCACTAAACCAAGGGTGGGAATTGCTTTCGCTGTGCTTTGTTTCCCGGCATAGACATGGAGAGGAGCAGATGGAAATGTACAGTACTCTTGCTGGAAGCTTTTAACATAACACAACTTTATTTCCAGACTTCAGAACGGTAACACACAAGAACCCAAAAGCAGAGAGACAAAACAGGCTGCTCCCTAAGACAAAGAAGCATATCTCATCCCTTACTGCAGGGTGGCTGGCAGCTGATTGACTGCTGCTATGTCTAAATCACACACTTCCCTGTAGCGCCCCCCAGCCTTCAAGCAGGAGTAGGAAACTCCCTACAATTTAAAGTGATAGTGTGTAATTGTAACAGTTTGCAATACACCACACACTTGAACAAGAAAAAATAACACACACATCTAAACAGAAGGCTAAAAGGAGTAAAGTCTGGGAGAGCAGTTAATTCTAGGCTCCCGTCAGCGCCAGCTTGTATTAGTTCATTATAAGCCCTGGGGCTGTTGCAGTACAGGACTTGTTCTTCCCAACTGGAGCCCAGAATAGCCCCAAATACTATATTGCTGCCGAGTCCCATGTGTGTTTTAGAAGGGTCGGGTCCAGCAGTTCATGGAGGACATGTGTTTCCTCTGAGGAAAAGGGAGCTCTCAGCAGAGCATGGCAGCGTGATCTGTGTGGGGCTGCCATTAAAACTAGCTTTACCTTACGCCGCTGGCTACCGCTCAGGGGGGTTTGCCAGGGAAACCTGACGAGGGGCCAGTGCTGCCCAATTATCTGGATCTCTTTGAGTGACTTTGGCTCTGGATGGCAGCTTAGGCCCAGCTGTTGGGGGAACAATCATTGTCAGCAGGAAGGTTTTTGAGGTTAGGATGTGTGCGTGCGCACAGGAGAGGGCGGAGGAGGAAGGGCCTGCTTCATGCCTTACCCATTCCCTTCCAGGGGGGTGTCTTCTGTGCTGCACTTGCTCCCCTCACCTTGTCTATTAGTCTGTGGTATGACTCTGGAATCCAAGGAAACTCTGCCCTGTGCTCCGTTCCTGTTTGCTCAGAGTGCTCCCCTCACCAATTATCCCCTGCTGATGGCACCCACTAGGAAGTCAGGCTGCTACACTCCCAGCAGCTGCAAAGATGGAGTGGGGGGGTGTCTCTTCCTGCCCCACTGTGAGAGCAGGGCCAGCGATCTGGTCTGATTCCATTGTGGGGAGGAGTGGCAGGACTCCGGGGTGCACCATCTGCATGTCATAGAGCTGTGCTCACCGTATCCCACCACCTGGAGCTCTTGGATGAGAGAGGAGCAGGGCATGACTGCAGGGATCCCCTGGCCTTCTCCCCCTTACCCTCAAGCACAAGAGCCCTGGGGGTTACTGCATGCTTGAGGCTGCAGAGGGTCTGCTGTTGCCCTGTGGATTGGGTGGAAGTATTCCCCTTAACCCCTCCATAGTGAGTTACTCATCTCAACCTCCTCCAATTGCTGTTCTTTCTGGGGGATGCAGACTGGGAGGATGGGTGGACAAATGGATCATTTATTTGTTTCAACCTCCCCCTCCCCCAAATAACAAGTGACTTGCCCAAGGTCACCCAGCAGGCTAAAGGCAAAGCTGGGAACAGAATCCAGGTCTGCTGAGTCCCAGTCCAGTGACAATTAACTGTTTTTAGTGCCTAGCAGAGGTGTCAGACTGACATCTCTGGAGCCCTCTATCTACGGAACAAGGGTAGCATGAGCTTCCACCAGCTATTGCCCTGCCTCTATGCATCAGCCACCTGGATCAGTTCCCTGGGTGTGAGATCGGCAGCTCAGTCTCCAGGCCCAGCGAGTGCTCGGCCTCTATTCAGTCTGCCAGTGGTGATGGTAGTTTTTGGCTCCTTACAGTTAGCTTAGGAGCCTGAGGCTTTAGGGTACGTCTATACTTACCCGCTGGTTCGGCGGCAAGCAATCGATCTTCTGGGATCGATTTATCGCGTCTTGTCTAGACGCGATAAATCGATTCCGGAAGTGCTCGCTGTCGACGCCGGTAATCCTGCTCTGCGAGAGGAGTAGGCGGAGTTGACTGGGGAGCCTGCCTGCCACGTGTGGACCCACGGTAAGTACCTTTAAGTTCGAAATAAGATACTTCGACTTCAGCTACGTTATTCACATAGCTGAAGTTGCGTATCTTAGTTCGAACTGGGGGCTTAGTGTGGACCAGCCCTTAGAGTCAGGGTATTCATGGAGTAGATGCATCCTGTGGAATAGGGAGCAAGAGAGACACCTGGGAGCAGTTGTAGATGCTAGACAGAATCTTGCAAATCAGTGTAGATCTGCGTCATAGGGCAAAGCAAATAATGGGCTCTGAACTGTGGGCCTGGGATTTAAGGAGGAGTCAATAGATCTAGTGTTCCCTGGGGGATTTGTTAGTCCCCTTTTAGACAGTGGGTCAAATATTCAATAAGGCCTCAAGCTGGTCTCTGTCCATCCATCCGTCCTGCTGGCCCTCATCCCCATAGTATCTGCACACCTCTCATAGCGCTTTGCAACGATGGAGACACGGGTGGGGCGGGGGGAGGAGAGACTTGCCCTAGGTCACCCAGCAATAGAATCCAGGTCTCTTGTCTCCCAGTGCCGTGCCTTACCCAGGCCATTCTGCCCCCATGTTCATCTGTGCACATGCAAATCACTGATTGGAGCAATTTTTAAGCACTATCCCTTAGGAGGTCACGCTTGTAAGACACCAAGTGCTAGTGCTCAAAATTTGTGTGTACAGGCTTTAAAGTGCATCCGCAGAGGCCACACTTTGGAAATATGGCCCTCAGCTTGCCCAAGATCTGGGCCCAATTGTGGGCTTTGTGCTCCGCACGATCTCCAGGAAGAGGCTGACCCAAACGATCAAAGGGGTTAACGTGTACAGAAGGTCTGGGAAAGTTGTAACTGCTTGTGGTTGGGAGGGAATCAGACTTAAATCTCCCCATGGGCTAGTGCAGATTGTGCAGGTAGGAACCTATAATCTCACTGAACTAATGATAAACCTTAGGGATATGGAGTAAAAATAAGATCCTAGAGAGTGAGATTTCCAGCTGTGTCAGGCTTGTGTGTGGGAGGAGGAGAGAGACTCTGTTTGGCCTCATTTGAGGCAGCTGAGCGGCTGCCCAGCTGTAGTACTGTGCAGGATGATGCTCTGGTCACCAAAGGTGGGAGCTGGTGGGGGATCTGCTGATTGAGTTCGCGGTATGATCTGGGCCTCCAGCTGGTGGGGATGTCGTGGGTGATGAGAGACTTGACAGGTTTCATGGGGCGGGTGAGTGAGCTTATGGAATGGCTGGCTCAGGGCAGCGCTGGAGGCATCTTGCAGATCAGTGTTGGGAGCAGGGAGGAGTTCGACAAGCACTTAACGAGAGAGAATGTCACATTAGTGGGTGTCTCTGCTAGCTAGGGAAATGGACAAGACTTGATGGTGTCCTGAATCACCCTTCATGCAAAACATTTTATGTAAGTCAAGGGATTCTGCTCTATTGCGTTCTCCAGTTTAACAAAGAATGGAGATAGACCATTACAAGTGGGGAATAATACTGAGCTCTCTGCACACTCAGAGCAAAGGAGATTTGTTATCCCCCCTTTATGGATGGGGAAACAAATGCACATAGTCATGAAGTGACTTGCCAAAAGGTGTCACAGCACATCAGTGACTGAGCTGGGAAGGGAACCTCGCTTTTCTCATGATTCTGAAGCTAGTTCTGTAGCCACTGGATCACACAGCCTCCTTAATGGTCTCTGCCTGTTTGCTCTTGAGCTTGCCCTGGTAAGAGTCCTTGTTGTCACCCCTTAAAGACATCTGTCCAGCAATATCCACACACAGATCTTTATTCCGGTGGCTGGCCACAAAGACTTCCTGCACCTACGTTTCTCACTGGATGGCAATGAGATCTAGCATCTCAACATAGCTCCAAGCAGCTGCTCGAGGCATGTTGCAGGGTTTCTGGAGTAATACTGCAGCAAAGCTGATGTATTTGAATCCAGGAGCAAATGGGCAAATATCCTGGCCCTCTGCCAGTTTTTAACTGGAGGAGGGGGACTTCTGGTCAACTTCACACCACATTGGAGGGCACATGGATAAACAGAGAGGTCAGTAACTGTCACCCACAAGGCTGCGTGGGATAGCAGTTGGAGGACTGCCATAGCAGCATCGCGTACACATGAACAGTAGATTGAACTAACTCAATTCACACTGAATTTAGCTCACTTTGAAAGAGGATTCCAGAATTTGCAACAGATTTGCAGTTAGTGTATGCAAGTGTTTTCAAACCGGCTTAACTGGACTTTGTCCAGTTTAGCCCCCGTGTAGACAAGCCCTAATATACTAGGGTATACCAAGCTATAAAGGGCCTCATAAATCCAGTCAGTGCCTTGAATGGCACTGAGAAACAGTCTGGACTCCGCTGCAGAGGGGAGTATAATGTGCTCCCTGCATACGCTAGCTCCGGCTCTGGAGTGGTCTGTGTGGGTAGCCATCCCACTGTGGAGGCTGCAAGTGACGGAAAGGAGCCACAGGCAGGATAAATCTACCCGTCAATCAGTAGGAAGCACGATGCGCCCACAGAATGCACGTCTTGCTCTGAAGCGAGTTTGGACGCTGTTGTGTTTCACACGCCTGCCTTCCCCTAGAAAGCCCTGGGCATGAAAGGGTTAATCTGAGACTCTCTGAAGTGACTGCCTGAGCTGATTACTGTAATCAGGGGGATTATGGCAGCAGCCAGTAGGGAAAGCCTGTGCTCTGGAATAGCCTGTGGATCACATGTGGGGCAGGACAGAGCAGGGGGCAGCTCAGAGACAATGTGAAGTGGAAGAATGGGGAGCGATTTTTCCCCAGGGCAGTGCAATGTACAGGGGAGTAGGGGAGTGGGTGGGGACAGGCATCCTGGGGATTGTCCTGAGTGCAGCAGCTTAACTAGGTAGCAGGAAGGAAAGCTTGGAGCTTACTGCCCCTGAGAGAATGGAATTCCGTTCCTTTGGGGGTGAGATTTAACATGCATATCCTAGTACAGCCGCTGTTGAGACAGTCTAGGGTTATTCCCCAGGGAGCTGGCTGCACTGGAGGGATTGTGTGGTTCCCTATGAGGGAGAAAGGGGAGCTACATTGCAGTGACACAGCTGTGTGGGGAGGGGGCAGCTGCAGACCCTCTTGCAGTGGAGAGATTGCAGTGCAATCCCTGGCGGGCGGGGCTTCACTACAGATCCAGTAATACTCTGGTTGTGGTTTGAGTGCCCCGGGGACTGGAGTCTATAGCCCCGATTACAGTTGGGAAATTGTTTTCTGATTCCAAGTGGATTTAGGCTGCTGCTTCTGGGCAGAGTCTGCAATGTGACTGAGTGCATTGTGTGGCTCTTGCTATGCTGGTTCCTGTGGAACTGACAGAAATCCTATGCCTGTGGGCTAGTGAAGTGTTTGAGTTCTGGCTTGGATGTAGCTGGTATTGGGGTGTCACTTTTCTTCAAAGCTGGTTGATCCCTTTCCATGGTCATGGCCAGGATGTGAGAGAGGGGCCCTGAAGAATTCACCATGGGTCCTACATCCAATGCAGGGCCTTCCGGGAGAGTGTGAGCCGAGTATGAGGCTGGATGCATTCAACAAACCTGCTAGCTCTTGAACATAAAACTGAGTTTAGTGCATTCATTAAAGGCTCTTGCTAGCCTGGGACACAATGAGTGTCTGCTCAGCTAGTTAAAAGTGACATATGGTGGGGCCCACATAGCTGCTTTTCTTCCATGCCAGCCATGGTTTTGTGCCCCCCTCTGCCTAACTGTATATGCTAGGAGTGTGTTCTGGGCAGCTATCCCAAGGACAATGGCTGTTTTTCAGAGCCCCTTCCGTTTCTGCCAAGGATTCTGGGAATTGTTACACTCTACCCACAGTCACCTCCTTCAAGGATAGAGTGGCCATTTGGTGTCATGGGAACCTTCCTGGCATGGTAGGCGCCGGCTGTTGAGTGACAGCGTTTGAGGCAGAGCAGGGCAGAAATGGGAACAGCGCCCAGAGCACTCTCAGGTGTTCCCTGCTGTCCCTCTACACTGTTTTAGTGAACTGGGAGGAGGCAGCCTCTGGACGAGGCCAGTCTCTCTCATTGGTGGGACAGTGTAATTCTGCTCTTTTAGCACATGGCACTAAGCAGCCTGACTCTGTCCTCTCTCCCTTTCATGCTAGTGTCTTCTCATCATGGCACTCCAGGCCATATTTGCCTGTAGGTCCGTGAGTTCTGGGCCTGGGGGCAGTGATTTTGGGGAAGACCATCTGAAGCCAAAAGCGAATGGAAGGAAATGTTAGGGGTGTCAGCCCCAGAGCACTAACTGGCTAGGTGAGCTGAGAACATCTCATGCCTGTACGGCACGAGGGTAATGACCATTCAACCCTAACTATGGGCCATCATTGCTAGCAGCCTAGTCTGCCACGTGTCTGGGTCCTGTAAGCAATTAGCCACGTGGTTAATGGACTGTGTAGGAGGGTACTCACCGCTGGTAAACTCTCCTTTCTCTTCCCCTCATTTTTTGCCACTGAACATCCCCCAGTGCCCTCTCCCACTTGTGGGGCTGCCTGCCCTTGGGAACACTTTCCCCCTGCCTGTAAGGGGCTCCCTTAGTTCCACGCCCCAGACAGGTGCATGGCCCAAGAGACTGAATTCCCCTTTCGTGCTCTCAGATCGGGGGAAAAGCTGCTGTGCACCTACCTGGGAAGATGTAGATGTGCTGGTACATCCCTCTCCCTGACCCCATGACAGAGCCCAGGGGGAAGCCCCAGTCAGACCCCAGCATGTGTCTGGAGCAGCTGGATGCTGCATTAGAAGGAGGTGCTAATGACACTTGCCGGTGAGCTAGGAACCAAGCGTCCCCTCAATGTTTTGGTAGGCAAAGAACTTCTGTGGTTGAACAACCTTTAGTGAGGCACAAGGCATTGCTCTCCTCCCTTCTCTGAGACACATGGTCATTGGCTTAGCCCCTTTCCTCTCCTCTGTGGGCTGAACAGCTGTCTAGAGCACCCATCACTAGAGCATCAAAGTGCTTCCTGGCTCAGTTAAATCTGCAAGCTGAGGCCCCTGGCAGGCTTTGTGGAGTGCCCTCCTGTTCTCGGGAACCTTAGCACCTGACATTTCTCTGAGTGGAATGGGGCGGGAATGGCATCAGCAGATTAACTGGAGAGGTTAAGCAGCTGGGCTGAAGCTGGAGAGGGAGATGGGGGTCGAGGGGGAGGAAGGGGAGTCAGATGTGCACAGAGGAGGAAAGTGCCATGTATTGCTGTGTACTGCATTGTTTTGCAAAGTAACTCCCCGTGCACTGGCTCCGCAGTACGTAGAGCCTACTAAAAATATAGGCACAATGGTCTCCCAGAAAACTGGACAATCCCCCCTGTTTGGGCCTCAGGGCAACAAACTTGAACCCTGTTAACCTAGCCAGGGAATGAATGCCAGAGCCCCTGGAGAATGCAGCAGCCTCCTGGCTTAAACTTAGGGATTGTTTGTTTAAGAGCCTCAACTGCTGCGTGGCAGGTGGGGAGGGAGGCGTGTCTCGGACAGCCAGGACCCAAACCACCTAGGGCTCTGCAGATCAAGGCCAATCCCTGGACTGCACCTGGAAGTGGACAGGGAGCCAGTGAGACTCTTGAAGAATTGGGGTCAAGTATTCCCATTCGGTAACAGCACCTCCCAGGTGGACAGCTGCACTCTGCGCCTGCTGTGCTGGCTGCCAAGGGGCTTTCCCCAGTACAATGCGGGACCATTGGGGAGGTGGGGAGGAAGCTGTTGAAGGAAACAAATGGTCCGGGCTGAGATGCATTGGCAGAGCTGACTGGGATAGGAAGGGGTGCTACATGTGAGGACTAAGGTGCATGGGCAGATCTCGGTGGGCGAAAGGGGGTAGACTACTGCTTGCCCAATGTCATGGGTTGGCTGGCAGCTGGCCTTTGAAGAGAAGAAGCCCATCTGTAATTTAACTCTCTAAGTGACTGACTGGCAGCAGCTAATTGGCCAATGAGCACCAGGATGAGATAAGGCTACCAGAGATCAGTGAGAGGAGGGAGCTCCCAGGGAACAGAGCAGCTGAACTCTGAGGGAAAGGAAGTTGGGGAGGGACTGCTATTACATGGTCTCTGGTGCACAAGGGGTTAACTTCAGCTCTCCTTCCCCTTCACTTTGCACAGGTGTTGCAGGAATAGGCTGCAGAGAGACAAGGTGGGGAATGCTGGGTTGATCTCAGGCTGCGAACCTGCCTGTTGCTCTTTTTGCTTCTGCTACCTTTGTTTAGTTCCTATTAGAAAGAGTCCCTCCTGCTGCACAACCCTTACTCCCTGTTGCTTCATTTTGTTTCTGCTCAGCCAGTCATCCCTGTAGTTTACAGATTATTGCTATAGTGGCAGTGCGGTCCTGTGCAGAGGGGACTGGGACTCAGGAGACCCGGGTTCAACTCCCACCTCTGCTACTGACCTGGTTGGTGATCTTGGGCAAGTCACTTCAATTATCTGTGCCTCAGTTTTCCTGTCTGTAAAATGGGGGTGATATTCCCTTTGAGATCTACAAAGGGAAAGCAGAGAGAAGTATTATTTTCACTGTGACTTATAGCGCAGCATTCTGCTGTTCTTTGGGCAAATCTACCATGCAGCTGAAGCTGTGGAGTGTGATGGGTGTGCAAAACTGCAGAAATACCAGCAACTCTGTCCCTGGAGAGCTTCTGCTTTGCTATTTCCAAATATTTAAGGTGACTTGCAAGAGATCCTTATGCAGGGTGCTGTGGTGCATTGAAAGCTGTGTAAAAATGACACTCTGTCCCTTTAAATTTCAGGGGAGTTGCTGCTCCTGCTTGCAGACTAGGGGGCTCTGTAGAATATGTGCTGCTAGGCCCAGATCCCGCTCAGCCAGCCAGCCTAGAGCAAGATGGGGGGAGTTGTGCCTCTGTTCTAGAGGGGCAGCCTGCTTTGTGTGTCTGCTTTTGTGTTCGTGTGTAATTGTTCTGAACTCTTAGAAACAGTCGTGTTGCATTGCAACCTTCCATTGCGAGTATACTGTTTTAATCTAACTTCTCCTTATGTATCCTGGGAATTTAGCAGTCACAGCCCCGTAATGGCAGAGGGGATGGGCGGGAGGGGACCTAGCAGGCCCTTTTCAGCTCTGGCCCATTGGTAAATAGCCACCAGAGGGACCAGCAAAAACCAGTCACCGAGTAGAAGTTTGTCTTTAAGTAAAGGTTAAACTGAGGGGGAGTGGAAACTGTGAGGGTGCATTTAATGTGACTGGAGGTAGGCTCCTTGTCCAGGTTTTCAGGGTATTTGGCCTCAACTTGGCTTAGGCCCCTGAGAGCTGCTGCATCCACTTGTAAGGTTGTTTAGGGAATGCTCCTGTCCTTCCTTCCTCCTGTCTCTGGACAGGTCTATCACTGTGTCTTTGGAAACAGGCGCCCATGCCTGTCTTGTGAGAGCCCTGGCTTCCCCTGTTGGTGGCATAGGCTGCCCTCTAGTGCTGGCTTGCAGGCCTGCCGTGGGTCTGAGGATGCACCGTGGGTTGTTTTTCCAGGCAGAGCCGCGTCGTCCTCGTCACTGTTAAACCACCTCTAATCCTTGTTATTTTTTCTAATCCCCCCGCCTTGCTCCCCACTGGCCTGGCTGCAGGGCCTTTGTTCCCACTCAGGAGCTTGAGCTGAGCCCCAGGCATGAGCAGGCCAAGCAGCTGCTGCAGAGAGCCCGCATGAAGGCCAGGACGAGCCCTCTCCGAGCCAGCCACGACATCCTTCCTGCTGTTCCCCAGGCCAGGCGGTGAGTGCAATGCCTCGCATGTCAGTCACAGCTCCAGGGGGAATGCCAGGGGGAGGGGGCGGGAGACCTGCTTTTATTGCCAGTCTCCCTGCGGGATTCTTCTGCTTTCCTGCCTCACTCGCACGCTTAAGCATGTATGGAAATAGAACCAGACCATGATCCTCGCTCTCATGCACAGGTGCTGGAACTAGGGGAGCTGCGGGTGCAGCTGCATCCCTGGGCTTGAAGTGGTTTCCATCATATACAGGGCTTACAGTTTGGTTCAATGGCTCTCAGCACCCCCACTGTACAAATTGTTCCCGCACCCCTGCTTTCATGTAGATGCAGACACACTAGGCATTCTGTAGCCCCGTATTTCTCAACTACCAGTCCGTGGACCGGCCCCAGTCCCTGAGATCTTCCTGACACAGTTTAGGAAGGCAGCAAGCCGGTTCCTGGTATCACAAGGGTTCAGAGAAACTGCTGTAGCCTACTACACCACATAAACAAATGTCACATGCACAGCAGAAGCCTGTTACACCTTCACCGTACACATGCTCCATGCGTACCGGATAGACACATACAATGGATCACACACTAGTGTTGACTCTAGAGGATTTGAATGGGGTGTCATTGTTTCATTTTATGATGAGAGGCACCGACTGCAAGTTCTTGGCTCCCAGAGATCAGTTTATTTTGCCAACAATATAGAAAGGTCTCCCAGAGTAAAATAAGCTCAAGCGCTCCGGAGGATGACAGTTTTGGCTTGTGAGGTTTTAAAATTTGTTTGGTTTTGTTCCATATTAGAACAAAACCAAACCCTTTCACACGTTTTCACAAAACGGAAATGGGGTTGAAATATCTGTTTTCTGACTGAAAAGTCAGGTTTTTGATTCACGTCTCTCTTAAGGTGACCGCAGAGTCCACCCTGGACCTCCGAAACCTTACAACTGAAAACTTTGTTGAAATCAATACAGTGTATTTTGAGAGTTTTATCCAAAATGTTCTGACCAGCTCTAATAAATACGTAGCAACAGAGAGAGTCACCACTGCAACAAACCCACCTCGGATTATAGATAACGCATGTGTGTGTCTGTTAACAATCCTCACAAGTGATGTGGGCTTGGGAGATTTTGCTGATCAGCTCCGTGCCTCCGCCTGAGAGAAAGTGAATAGGGGTTAATTTAATTGCTTTAACCCTGAGGTGGAGTGTGGAAGATCCATCATGCTCGCTGAAGACTGTAGCATATAGGAATCAAGAATGAGCTAGTGAAGGGAGCTGGGAACAGAAAAGCAGGCTAACCAGGCGTGACATGTTCATACTCCGTGCTGCAAGTGGAAGAGCAGCGATATTGCTTTAGAGTTCAGGCTGGCATCTGTGAATTGATAAGTGTGGCTCTGTTCTTATATACACACTTGGTTTGGGTGAAATCCCCCCCACCCCAGCTGCTGCAGATTCTGTTACTCTGCCCAAAGACAGCTCTGGGGGCAGTTAACCCCCCATTATGGTAACAGCTTAGCACTAAGGAAATCTCGATTCCTGACACACAAGGCAGCTCAGCGTCTCTCCCCCCACCTTCTGCTCTCAGGGGTGGTGGTGGGAGTGTTGTGTTTGAAATGGCCCAGGCCAGATCTGCGCCGAAGACCCTCCCACTTTCCTCCTTTATAATATTGATCCTTCAAGGCCTGTTGTCCCAGTCACCTCTGAGGGAGCCTGGCCACACCACTCCCTTGTCTGTTGAAGAGGTCAGTGTTGAGCCGTGTGTCAGGACTGCCTTTCCTGAGGGGCCCAGTGTGCTCCCCCGCACCTCCCTAGGCCAGCAGAGTCTAGAGCCAGGCATGAAAACAAACACAGGTCTCCTGCACATTACTGCCTAGCCCGGCCCCTAGGGCACCCACATCTACCCTATCTGTTCATATTGTGCTGGGGCTCCTGCTCTCCTCTGCACTTCTCACAGATTGATTTTCCGATCTGAACAGCAGCTGGACTGAGTTTGCATCCCGTTGGCCTTTAGCCCTTAACCCACTGGTCCCTTAAGATTTTCTGTCATGGTTTCAGTGGGATTTTCACCATGGGCACTGGACTTATCCCCCTGACTCTTGGTAGCAAAGGAGGGAAACTTCTTCCAAAAGGGGGTGATTTAAGGTGGATGCAGTTGCCTCCTGGGGAAAGGGAGGTGGGCTGGGTGAGGCGTGAGTCCTGACCCTGGGGCCCTGGAATCACTCAGATGGACAAGGGTTCATTCTGCAGGGTGGAGCCATTTGCCTAGAGTACGTTAGAGTGGCAGGACTCCCTTGAAGGGAATAAAAGGGGAGGGGTGACTGGCTGGTGACTCCATAACCGTCCTCTCTGTCCTTGCGTTGCTGCATTAGGGATGCCGGCAGGAGCACCGCTCCAGATCTGAAGAAGAGCTATGCTCTGAGGGATGGGGAGGCCCACGCCAGTGGGAACCTGAGTGACTCCTCCAGTGGGGAATCCAGCTGCGGGCAGCCCAGGAAGCGAGGGCCGTCCCCATCCCGTGTGCGCTTTGAGGACGAGTCTCTCCGGGATGCTGAAGTTCGCTATTTGGAGAGGTTGCAACTGCGCCAGAAGCGGGTCTTGGACTCAGTCCTCTTGACTCTGGGCCAGAGCCCTCTGGTCTCCAAGCCAGACCTTTCAGATTACATCAACGGGGACTTCCACCGCAAGGAGAGTGGGGTCAGTAAAGCCTGCAAGGAGCAGCAGAACCGTGGGCAGGCTGCAGGGACAGCCGCGCACCTGGCCAGTAGGGGGCGCTCTGAGAAGGCTGGGCCCACTGCGCTGAGTGCAGAGGGGAAGTGCAGAGCCTGTGGCTCCTACCTCAGAGGCTCAGCAGCTAATCAGAACATGGACCTCAGGGCTGATCAGACTGTTAAGCCTCTATCAGAGGGCCACAGCGTAACTCAGGAAAACAAAATAATCAGCACCGAGGCTGAAAGTGGGGAGCCAAGCGCTTCCCAGCAGGATGTGAGAGGAAGGACTTTGGGCCCGAGGGGGTCTCCCCTCTGGATTCTTCCCTCCCGGCAGCGCGTTCACACGGAGCGGATCAGGGAGACATACATCGGGGATGTCACGTACATAGACGATGTGGACTCAGCTCTAGACAGCACCGACACGTCTGACAGCTGCAGGACTGACAGCGAAGAGGCTGGGCCAGGGAGCTCCCACCCCCAGGATGCCAGAGGCCGCTGGCCTGGCAAGCACCAAGCTCCTAGGGGAACTCGTGCTCCGGAGAAGGACCCGAGGGGCAGGAAGGCGGGGCAGGAGGAGTGCAGGGTGAATGGTGGCAGTGGAGGGACCAGGGTCTCTGACAACGTGCTTGGTACTAGCAAGGCTGTCATTGGTGAGAACGTCAGTGAGGAAAGAAACTCCAGCTTGAAGGACACCCTCGTGCTAAAAGAGGGTCAGGTGACCACGCCAACAGCCAATGGGGTAGAAGCACTTTCCAAAGGTGACCAACTCCCAGCTGCATCTCGGCTGGCTGGGAAGAATAGTGGCCGGTGTGATGCAGCGTTCGGCCCTGTCCAGCAGGGGCATGCCCACCCTCCGCCCCCTGCCCAGGGTCAGCTGTCAGCACAGTCAATCCCAGGCAACAGAGGCACACTGGAAAGCTGTGCCCCCGCCCCTCAGCCAGCCAACAACTTCAGCCAACCCAGACCGGCAACAGGCATCTCCCAACAACAAGCAAAGCAGGGGGCACCATGCTACAACTTGCTGGCTCGGGTCCCTGTCCCACCGCTGACTGGGAAAGCTTCCTCCCCTGTGCCTTACAGGAAGGCCGTCCTGACGGGTAGCTACAGGCTGACGGGCCATGAAACTGGGCGCCTGGACCAGACCAGTGACCTGGTGACTCGGCCCACTTCTCCTCCCGGCAAGTGTGGGTCTGTGCCGGAGGAGCAGAACAGCCAGCACAGCCCGAAAGTGCTTTCTAAGGGCCGACTCCTGGCCTTGTCCACCAATAACTGCAACAACACACAGGCCAAGCGCCAGCATGATGGCCAGGCTGCTAGTGCATCTCTGAGCCACGGAGAGCGGGCCATGAGTGTCCAGAAACTGCCTGCTTCCTTGGGAGAGAGTAAAGGTAAGATGGGCTTATTGCTGCTGGCCCCTTAGTGACATGGCTGTGTTATGCCTATCCTCTGTGCTCTGAGCTGGCTTCCCACTGGGCTCTCATAAGCACTGTCTGATTGGCTCTGGCCACTTCCCTGCCTGCTCTCGGGACAGGTGAGCGAGCTCCCGTGCTCCTGCGGACAGTCTCAAGATATGAACTTTGCAGCAAGGGAAGTAGTGGGCTCTCGGAGTAGAGATTCTTCACTGGTAAAACCTGCCCTCCCTTTGGCAGCTCACCAATGCCTGAACATGCTGGTCATCAGGCTGCGGTGCCAGGATCACACATTTGCTGTGCTTGGGGATAAGACTCGGGGGAGGGGGGGGGCGGTGGTTCCGCCAGCTGGGTGAGGCTGGCTAATATGGGAATGGTGCTGGTTGCTCCCCAATCCAGGACAGACGTTAAAGAACTGGAGGAGGCAGAGAGGGGTTACTGTCATCCATGGGTGAAGGGAGAGTCCCAGGTGCATGGCATGAGTCCGCTCAGCCAGCTGAGATGGGAGCCACCCACTGCGGGACAGGAGAGGCTTCGGGGATGGGTATCTGGGGAGAGACTAGACCCTCTAAATGAAAAGGAGGTACTGGCAGCTCCATTTCAATGGGGATTTAGGAAGAGTAGTGAAAACTATCCCTGTTCCTGCAGTACAGTGGGTCCGGCTGAGTGAGGTCTGCGTCTCTGCTGACTCCAATAACTGGGTCGAACTCGCCTTCCTGTTGTGGAAGCAGAGCCTGTTTCTGAACCAGCCAATAGGTGCTTGTCTGACTGTGTTGCTGTCATGATAGGTCCATCCTCAGCAGCAGCTCCCTCTGCTGTTCCCAGCACCGTCAGCTCAGTGGGCATCATCCTCTCCCTGGCAGCTGAGGAGACCGAGCCCACCCAGGCTGGTCGATTACCCAGTGGGGAAGCACCAGTGTCTGGGTCACAGCAAGCAAAGCCGTTCTTGGAAGGGAGGTGAGTAAATATACAGCAAGCTCCCCACTCTGTAACCACATCAGTGGAAGGGCTTTGAGCTGTGGAGGGGAGCGGCTGGGCGTTGGGCTGATTCCTGCTTCTGTAAACTGCACAGCTCCTTCTGTAGCTGCAGAAGTTAGCAAGTAACGACCCTCGGGGTCTATGGATGGGCTTGTTTTGTGCCTGGTATACAGAGCGATGCTTGTGACCATGGAGGTGGCAAATAGAAGAGAGAGACTGGCAACCCACGTACTGGCAGCTCCGCCTGGCAGTGGGGTCGTCAAAGCAGGCAGGGGTGTGGCAGTTAGGTCCCCAGGCCTAAGACACACCCATCTGCTGATAATGAGGCGCTATGCATATGTAAATACCTGTCATCCTCTGGTCCCCCTTCAGAGGGAGTTGGGAGCAGCTGTTTGACCAGAGGGGGTCAGCAACCTTTCCATTCTCCAGATCTGCAGCCCCTTTCCGGTTCCCTGGCTCTTTGTTCCCCCAGCTGCTGCTAGCAGGATAGCACTGCTTACTGGCTGGCACAGCTGTAGCTGCTAATTGGTGGGGAGCCAGCCTTCCAGTATTAAACCTTCCCCTGCTGCTTCTGCTCTCCCATCCATGTACCTGCCCATCTCTTCTCCTCTATCAGCCTCTCCTTGGTGTCCCTGCTCTCCCTAGAGCTGGCCAGGAACTTCCTGTTCCCCACTGTTACTTCCCCCAAAAGCTGCTGCTGCTGTTACCCAGGATATCCCTCAGCCAGTATGCATTTCCCCCCTTCCCGTCCACATCCCAGAATGCTAGAAATAAATACTTCAGTGAAGACATGAAGGGGTTAATTGTACCTGATCGTGAGTCATGGTGTTCATTGTAGACCCAAATGGATCTCTGATCAGCTTTGAGAGGTTTTCAGTGCCCCCGCTGCTGATACTGTGGTGTCTTTGCCCTTTTCTTTGTGCCCTTTAACGAAAGGATCTTCCCAGCTTCTTCCATCCCTAATGTTTTTCTTTGTTCTCTACCACTCCTCCCCAAATTGTAGTTTCTGCCACTTAGTTTAAAGGCCAGTGTTGCTCCTTCAGGCCTGGGAGAGTTTGAAATTTACCTGGGAGTCTTTCCACTGTTTGAACAGCCCACCTTGGTGTGGGGTAGGAAAGTGGAACCAAACTGTGGTGGTCTCTTGTGGCAACGGCAATTTAAAGCACTGTCAGAGTCTTACCCACACACCTGCCTGCCCATAGAAGGTGCCACCTCTCCTGCATATACCCATACTGCTTATGTTCATTGTTGTCTGTCAGCAGGGCCTGTCACAGCCCCGGAATCCCACCCAGATGTTGGGTTCCTTGCAAGTTAATCCAGGTGCCATCAGGCATGCATGATGGGTGTGGCCTGTGCAGGGAGGTGTAATCTGAGCAGTTCCCATTGAAATGTTGCCATCACCTAATCTAATATCCTACAGCAGCATCACAGTCATCACTAAGGCGCTTGTATCTTAGCTTTGATGACAGGGTGTCAGGAGATATGGGTTGTATTCCCATCTGCCACTGACTCAGTGACCTTGGTCTGTGGTGATGGGGGCTGATTTTGAGCAGCCACAACCTCGGGGAAGTCACTGTGTGAGGCATGTGTTCAGCACCTCTGAAAACCTGGCTTTTCTGTCCTCCAGTAGCATGGGGATCATTCTGATCTACCTGTGGCTGGGCAAAGAGCCAAGCGGGGAAACACTGGGACAAGGAGCTGGGGAGGGGTCGGGCTTGGGGAGACTGAGTTTGGATGAGGAGCCTGGGAGGAAGACTGGGACCCAGTGCAAGGGACAATCAGGGTGGGGGATGACTGGAGGCCAAATGGGTTGGGGAGAAACAGGTAAAAGGAGGAGCTGGGAGTGGGAAACTGAGACAGGCTGTGCAAGGAGACTGGGACATGGGGGAGAGACTGGGACGTGGATGAGAAGCCTGAGGAATGGAGATTGGGACTGACTATGTGAGGAGAATGGGACTGGGACAAGGAGCTGGGGTGGGGAACAGAACACAGACAGGCTGGAAGGGATGGGGCAGAAGGGGTTAAGCGTGGGGGGTCAAACAGAAGGGTCTGACCAATAGAGCACCCTCCCATCCACAGCCCGGACTGGAATTTGCTCTGATGTCCGCAAATATCTGTGAAACCCACTGGCAAAGTGCGTGTCCTCCGCCTCTAGTTCGCAGAGAGGATGACAACCTACTACTGCTATCAGTTACTCTGTTCCCTTAAATAGCAGAGATCTGTGATGTGAATCTAAAGGTTCCAACCCTGCTGATGAACTGTGCAGGTTCTGTGTGACTCTACATGATAGAATTTGTTTTTTTGGTTTGTTTCCTAGTAACCTAGGAAATTACACACACACACTATGTTAAAAGAACATTATTCAAGTTGTAAAGTCAAGGACTCAAAAGTTAGAAATTCCAGAATTAAGACAACATTAATGTGGCCCCCTTCTGCACATGCATTATGTTAGTCTTTAATTACATGATTACATGCTACTGTTTCCACAGGACCCTTGACTCGTTTATTGCACAGGATCAACCTGCTTCTAGGGGTGAATCCCAATTGTGTAGTGAATGAGGAAGAGAGAGGATGGTCTCATGGTTAAAACAGTTGGATAATGTCCTGGAGAATTGGGTTCTAGCCCTGTCTCTGCCGAAGAGGTCCTATGTGATGCTAGGCAAGTCAATTCAGTGTTTCTCAACAATGGGTCTAAGTTCCCTCTAAGCTGCGCGGCCACACAGCTGCCTATTAAGCCCCGCGCAGGGGCTCAGGGCTGGAATGGGGAGAGGCGCCCCTCCCCACCCGCCCTAGTACGGACCTGCCTCCGCCGGGGAAGAGGAGCCCCTCCCTCGGCCCGGCCCAGCCCAGCCCCGCCAGCACTGCCGTGGCCGGGGAGAGGTGCCTCTTCCTGCCGGCCCCATCGCAGACCTGCTTTGGCCAGGGAAGAGGAGCCCCTCCCTCGGCCCGGCCCCAGCGTGGACCTGCCTCGGCCCGGGGAGAGGAGCCCCTCCCTCGGCCCGGCCCCGGCCCACCGGAGCTGCTGTGGCTGGGGAGAGGCACCTCTCCTCCAGCCCCGAGCTGCTGTGGCAAGAAAGGGCTGGGGGGAGTCATCTCTTCCCACCGCAGCCCCAGGGCAGCCTGCACCCCAAACCTCTCATCTGTGCCCCCCACCCCAATCCTCTGCTGCAGTCCTGAGCCCCCTCCTGCACCCCAAACCCCTCATCCCCAGCCCCATCCCAGAGCCTGCACCCCCAGCCAGAGCCCTGAGCCCACTCCCACACTCCGAACCCCTTGGCTCCACCCCCACCACATGAATTTTGTTATGTGCACCAATATGGAGGTGACGTGTCACATATCACCTCCATATTGGTGCACATAACAAAATTCATTCCGCACATGGATGTAAAAAATTAGAGGGAACACTGGCCACTGCCCCCAGGAGAGTGGGAAGGGTCCCGAAAGGCAATCGGGTGGGGGTGGGGAGGTGTGGCATTGACTATTTTATTACAGTCTAAAGCAGACAATCTCGCTTCCCACACACTCTTACCCTTTAAGGTCAAGCTCTCTACCTCTCAAAACTCAGGGATAAATTATATAGGCTGATCCTTGCTGTCACTGCTATATTTTTACTCTGATAAAAGGAGGGGGGTTGTGAAAATATCTGACTTTGAACAAGGGGTTGCCAACTTGAAAAGGTGGAGAAACACTGACTTAAACTGAGCTTTTCACAGGTGGTCACTGATTGTGTGTTCCTCGTTTTCTGGGTGCCCGACGTGAGACCCTGGGGGCTGATTTGCAGAAAGGCTGAGTACTCATAGCTGCAGCTGGATTCAACAGGAGCTGTGTTTTGAACATACAAAGTGCCATAGAACACCAAGTCCTCTGAAAAATCAGGTCCTAAGGGTCTCAAATTTGGCACCCAAAATTAGTGGACACCTTTGACCTTAATCTCTCTGCCTCATTTCCCTTTCTGTGTCTGTCCCCTATCTGTAAAATGGGAATAATACACCTCATCTCACAGAGGTGTTGTGAAAAAAAATCAGTTGATGTCTGTAAAGCACTCAGATAGTGTAGTGATGAGTACCATAGAGAGCCTGTGAGGAACTACTAATTCTGTCTTCAGAGCAGGGTTTGAACAGTGTGGAGTAAATAAGGCCTGGGGACACTCGCTGAACAGTGAGGCTAAAACAAAATATTGAATAGATGCTAGTTAAGTGAACACCACCCATCCTGTGTGCTGAATGAGGCAGGGGCCCCATGAAAAAATAGTATGTGACCACGTATTTAAGTATGCACAAGGGAGCCGAATCAGGGTTGCCCAGGCAACATTCATTCTGGCATTTCCTAATTTTTGAGTGTTTTACTTCAACCTAATATAATATTATTTTAATGCAGATTATTTGTATGTAATTTATTCTTACATTGTACAATATTCTCCATTATTCCTTGTGATCTTTCTTACAAGGGGAGTCTGGATGTTTTACTCATGGCAGGTTAACAGTCTAGTTTGTAACGTTTACCTTGAAATACATTTGCCTTTTAAAAAAACCTGTGTTTTTCTCTGGGTTTCCCAGAGCTGATTCTCATATAAGTTAACCTCCCCCCAACCTCCGGCCCCTGCCGGCTTTTAGGAACTGAATAGTTTACAGGGCTTAAAAGCCAGAGAAAGCATTGACACAAACCTCAAGGATTTCTTTTCACTAACAATTTTGTGTGCGCTTGCTCCATTTCTGTTCCCCAAGCTGCAGGTTTGAGGCTGAAGAATCTGGTGGTTTCTGCCCATTCATGTATCTGTTTTTAATTTTGATCATGCATAAGTCTCACCCCTGTGTAGACACCCAGCAGAAACCAGGTGCTGACATTGTTTTCATAGCTAGAGTCTGTGCACCAAAGCCAAGCTAAGTGATTTTTCCATTCACTGTCATGCAGGGGAGCCACTTTATTTCCTTTTTACTCTGTATGTTTTACATTGCAACACTGGCAACATCCGCGGCTGCTCTTCTTGGGTTTTAGTGAATGTAGTGCTGGTGAAAGTCCTTCTCTGTCAGAACACAGGGACAATGGCTGTGTAGGCTTTCTCTGTGCTGCTGTGCCCTGCTGGCACTGCCACATGAGACGGGAGTTCTGCCTCTCTGCTGAGATGGCCAGGAACGTGACTTTGGGGATATGAACACCAGCTTATTAAGAACTGGACCCGTCAAGTCATTTCACACAAGCCACCAAATACATCCACCGGACCCTGTGTGCGTGTGTCTTTGCTGCAGGATTCTGCCGTGCCACTTGAAACTGTTCATGTGTTGATGCTCTTAGTAAAACAAACCCCTCACCTGCTGTTCTCTCTTAGTGGAATCTAATCCTGGCTGCAAACTCTGACATCTCTATTAAAATGGAAACCACTTGTCTTTTAGCAAACCGCTGGATGCCCACCCAGAGCCAAAGAAGCCGTCGGCCTCTGCAGCAAGCAGGAAAGGAGGGGGCTCTTCCGCATCGGGGCTGAAAAAGTTCTTCTGCACCCTCAGCCAGAGCACCAAGCAGAAACTGGGCAGGTTCCGGTGCTACAGCATGCATCAGATTCCTGCCGAGGCGCCAAGCCTGGCTCCACCCCCAAGAGCCAAGGCAGATGCCACTGATTGCTCTAATTTGAAGAAAGCACCTTCCCTGCAGTCACTGCGCCTGGTGAGTCCCAAGCGCGACTCTGTACATGCTGCAGGTCTGGCAGTTGTGAGATCCTTTACAATGGAGGCAGAACGTAGGGTCTGTGCATGGCTTAGATTGGACAGAGCACTGGGGAATATAGCGTAGTAGGGAACAATCCTGTGCTGGGTGTGATTCCCAGCTCTGTGACCACGGGGCATGTCACTTTACCTTTCTGTGCCTCAGTATTCCCTTTATGTAAAATGGGAGTTAGGACGCTTACCCTCCTTCCTAGAGGAAGTGCATTGAGATCTGCGGAAGAACAACGCTATATCATCATAATCCCTAGGTTTTACAGCAGTCTTCACCACTGGATCCCAAAGCACTTTACAAAGGAGTACAGTATCATTATCCTCATGTTAAAGGTGGGGAAACTGAGGCACAGAGGGGGAAGGGACTTAACCAAGATCACCCAGCAGCAGAGCCAGGATTAGAATCCAGGTCTCCTGAGTACCCACTAGACCACACTGCAGAGATGCACCATTTACCTCTGACCTACTCTGTTCTTTCCTTTGAAGAGTATGCAGGCTGCTGCAGCTTGAACTGACTTTGAGAGAGCTTTGCACTACCAGCCTTAAGCGCACCCCTGTCCGTTCACATCCTGCCAATCTGCCCCACTGTGTTGTGCACACAGACTGTGGAGTGAAGCTTACAAGAAAATTAGTCAGCACAGCTGAACCTGTGCCACAGGCATAGCAGAGGGGAAGAGAAGAGCTGGGGAAGTGTAACAGAATAAGGTAGAAAGAAGAAGATGGAAGAGTGTAGTGGGGGTGGGGAACGGACAACTGAGTGTGCTCATGCGTGTATGTGTGCATGCGTGCATAGATCACTCAGGCTGGGTTCAGTCACACTTTCTGCATAGTCCTGGCTGATTGGGCCTTTTCAGGGTCAGACATACCCAGGCCCAGGAGGGCACTGGAGCCGGGAGGATGGTCTATAACCTAATCTGTTTGCAGCCTTTAATTATATGGAGTTGAGATACTGATCCGAAAATGAAGTCCCTTTGCTAATGTAATTGGCCCAAAGCCCCTCCAGTCCCACTGGGGCCCTGTGTAACATTGCTCCCAACAAGCGCTGAGCAGTCCAGGATGGCTGAGGGAATTTTATGAAAGCAAGCCTCATCAGACTCCTTCAGGGGTGCACAGTTTCTGAGCTAACCTGGAAGGGTGTGTGAGCTGTCTTCAAACACCATTAAATCTGTGCTTGCTTGTGATTATAAAAGCAAGACAGCCCAGTGCTTCTTTGGAAGGCATTGATCATAGAGTCATAGAAATGTAGGGTGGGAAGGGACCTCAAGAGGTCCTCTAGTCCAGCCCCTGCACTGAGGCAGGGCCAAATAAACCTGGACCATCCCTGACAGGTGTTTGTCCAGCCTGTTCTTATAAACCTCCAATGATGGGATTCTACGGTCTCCCTTGGAAGCCTAGTCCAGAGCTTCACTGTCCTTATAGTTAGAAAGTTTTCCTAATATCTAACCTAAATCTCCCTTGCTGCAGATTAAGCCCATAACACCTCTACCTCAATATAACGTGACCCAATATAACACGAATTTGGATACCACGCGGTAAAGCAGCGCTCCCGGGGGGCAGGGCTACGCACTCCAGTGGATCAAAGCAAGTTCAATATAATGCGATTTCACCTATAACGCGGTAAGATTTTTTGGCTCCCGAGGACAGCATTATATCGAGGTAGAGGTGTACTTTTTGTCTTACCTTCAGTGGACATGGAGAACAATTGATCACAGTCCTCTGTACAACAGACCATAATAGATATATGAAGACTGTTATCAGGTTGCCTCCCCCCTCGTCTGTTGTCTTTTCTCAGGACTAAACATGCCCAGTTTTTTAACCTTTCCCCACAGGTCGGGTTTTCTAAACCTTTATCATTTTTGTTGCTCTCCTCCGGATTCTCTCCAGTTTATCCCCATCTTTCCTGAAGTGTGGTGCCTAGAATTGGACACACTACTCCAACTGAGTAGAGCAGGACAAGTACCTCCCAGGTCTTACATCTGACACTCCTGTTAGTACATTTGTTAATACAGCAATGCTGGAGAGGTGGAAGAAACCGGGGTTGTTTTTCTTCCTCTGTTGATTTTTATGGTTTTCAGAGGGTTCAAGAGGGATCAAGGGGATTGGGGTTTCAAATGCTGGTCACTTGGGAGCTCCCTGAGCGTCCCCTTCTGGCAAAAGACACTTTTGCTTGGATTTTCTTCCAGAACTACTTCTGGCTTTCAGTACTCTCATTCTCCCACTAGGTGTCGCCCTTCTGCCAACTGAGGAAAGCCTCTTCGGCACAGAACCTGCATTCTCTCCTGGGCAAGGCTGACCGTTCCAGCTTTTATCTGGAGGGCAAGCCAGGGGAAAGCAAAGCAGCTGACAGGTAGGAATGTGGGAGGGCCAGGGGCGCTCCCAGTTCACCCCACTCCAGATCTCTGCTGATGTTTAATTGTTCTGAGAACGCTGACGGTACCGATCTGCGATGGAGGTTGCAGCTGGCGCCGGGTGATAGTGTTTTACGTTAGTCTGTAATACAAGTTTATTCCACTAGTGGTGGTGCCAATGCAGTAGTAAATAATTGATTATTGAGCTCTGTCTGTGTGCTTGGTGCTGCACAAAGCCTGGCACAAGATATGGTCCTTGCACACTGAGCAGTTCTGTTGCAAACCAGTGTGGACATCACTTTATTTCAGGTACGCTGGGTTGTGTGCGGTTCTTGGGGAGGTTCTGGTAAGGAGCCAAGCTTGGGCCTGTCTGTAGGGGGTCTGAATGTGTTGACGGAGGAGTTCCCAGTGCATGGGGCAGCTTGGAAGAAGGTGCCAGTGTAATAAGGGTGATGCACAGAAGTGCTGGGAGGAGTCTCTATTGGTTGGCCCATGCCACATGACCTGGGTCAAGGTTCCAAATAAATGCCCCAGTCACATGCCAGGGCTCCATCTCCAGTGGGTACTATGACACCCGGGGAAAGAGCAAGAGGGGCCAAGAAGCCCTTTAGGAGATTGGCTGCGGTGGGAGGGGGACAAACAGGGAGAAATAAGAGCAGAAATGCAGGTGGGGCAGAACTGTGCAGGGCATCAGAGGGGAGACCAGGGAGACACTGTTACTGTGATGCCAAAGGGCTGGCAGGGGAAGCCAGCAAAGGGAGCTGAAGAGGGATATGATACTCTGAGTGGGAGGAGAGGAAGATGCAGCGCTTGCTCCCCAAGGCACATTAAATGCCATAGAAATTACTTCACCGCCGCGGTGTAGTCACCTCCGGGCTGGATGCTGGCGGACAGCACAGTACTGAGGGCCTGGGGGATGATTGAGCCAGGCACAGTGAGGGAGACTCTTTTATGCTTGCAAAATGTGGTGCTGGATTTTTAACGTCCGGGCAGAACAGACAGGACCCTAGTTCCAGACAGTCTGAAAGACCTCGCACCTGCTTGGAATTCTGCCTAGCTGCCTCCAAAGGGTGAGTTACCCCTGAGGAGCTGGCTCCAGGAAGGCCTTGCAAACTTCATGCCTAGATTGCTAAAACCTCCATTCTGGGTGCTTTGGAGAGCAGACACAGAACTCGGATTTGGAAGTGGCCGCTTGTTAGCGTGAGCGCTGATTGGATTGGTCCGCTGTGGGTGGGAGGGTCTAATGAAGAGAGATGGGATGAAATGAAGGAAAGGAAAATCCAGGTAAATGTCAGGGAAAACTTTGTAAGTGTGTGACCCGCTAGCCTATGGGGAAGTGAAGGGAGCACCATTGCTGGAGCCAATTGAAACAGGGTTGAACAAAGGCCTGGAGACAGTGGGCAGAGAGTGAGACAACCCTGCCTGGGCTCCTGAGGGATGGCCTTAGAGGGTCTAATGCTGCAGGTCTCTTCCATTTCTAATTTCCAGGAGTCTCCCCTTGGTTAAGATCAGGGTCTCCTCTGCCTTGAAACAGGAGAACCAAGGGGAAGTCCTTATTAGGTAGGAACAATTCAAGCACTTGCCTCAGGCTCCTTAGAGTGCAAGTTGGACTTGAACCTGTGACCCTGAGATGAAGGATCTGTCTGAAGCTTTAGGCCTCAGCCCTTTACTCCCAGTAGCTGAGATATTACACCTCCTTGCTCCAAGGGTGGTGGGTTCTTTGCTCCACACAGCGGTAACGTTCCCTCTGGCTCGGTCCCTTCTCCCCCCAGGAAAGCAGGTGCCCCGCCCCGGCGTTCCCTCAGCGTGGATGACATTGGCGCCCCTGACTTGGTGCGAACAGTCGGGCGGGTGGTAGAAGTCTTCCCGGATGGAACCAGCCAGCTGGAGCTGCAGCGCCCCCCACAGGGCACTTTTGGGTTCCGTGTCTCCTCAGGGAATGGTCGACCTGACACAGGTACCTGCAGTGAATAGTCACGTGGGGCTTTATAGCAGCACCATCAAGTAGCTTTTATGGTTTGTTTCAGCTTCTTGAGACCTTAAAAATACCCCCCCTCTCAGCACCTGCTTAGTGCTGTTAGTCCCAGCCTGCCTGGTGTGTGTGCCCGGCTGAAAACCCTGGCTTGTCTCCCCTTTGGGGCTGCGGCACAGCTTTGAGAATGGCATGTGTTAATACACTACTGCTGGAAGGGAGCTGGGCTTTTCCTGTGGTGTGTTACCCAGCTTGGACTGGGAGCAATTGGCATTGCTGGGGTGGGGAGCAATGACACCGTGACCCCCTGCAGCTTTATGGGACAAGAGGTGGAGAGAAGCCAGTCAGTCTGCTCAGTGCTCAGGGTCGCTGGCCCTGGTTGGGGGAGCCTGGACAAAGACAGCAGTGTGACCTACGGGCAGCCAGTCTCAGGCTTAGGAATGTTTTGGGTGGGAGCAAATTCCACAAGTGGGGCCTCTGTAGCAGCGCCCTACTTCTGGCGTCCCCTGAGCATCACCCCTGGGACATGGCAGCCCAGGGCAGTAGAGGTGGCTGCCTTAGCCTGCTGCAAGGGGTCTTGCACCTTCCTGTAAAGCAGCTGTTGCTGGCCAGTGTGGAACACTGGGCACACACTCGATGGTCCCCTGGGCTGACTCAGCCTGGCAGTTCCTAGGCTGTCTGCTTGTCAGCAGAGTAGTAGAGCTCCCAAAACACCCCATCTAGACCTCTCATCCTTAACCTTCTCTGCTGGGATGGGGGAAAGCGCCTGTGTCTGGGGCCAGCTGTCTCTATAAATCCCCATGGAGCCCTGGAGTGCCACCCTGGAAAGCAGCCCTCAGGCAGTAGCGGGCTCTGGGACCTCCACCAGTCTCAGGCTAGCCCTTTGCTATTGGAGTCCCCCTGCTAAATCTCTTCCCCATTCCAAATAGAGAAGAGCCCCCTGAAATGGGGAAGGCTCAGGGCCTGACTGAGTCCAGACATTCCAGGGTTCTTCCCGGCCGGGCTCCTGGCAGTGTTGCAGTGCATCTGGCTCCTGGCATCAGGTAGGTGGGCTCCAGGAGGAGGCCGGCATTTGATTTAACCAGCCTTGACTTTGGATACTATATTCCAGTAAGATGTTTAGTGAATTTATTGCCATGACAGTTCTGTAGCCCCGACTCCTCGGTTTATCCACAGAGCGGGTCTGGCGAGCACCCCTGCCGGGTGCCTCAAACCTGACCATCCTGGGCTCCGGGGGTAGCTCCTTCTGCACCGCTGCAGTCCTTGGCCTTTCAGCTGAGACTCAGAACAAGGATAGCCATTCAGAGCCCCCGGGGGAAGAGAAGGAAAGATGGCTATTAAGGACTGCATACACCCAATGGCTGAAGAGCTCTTTAAAGAGGGCCAGTGAGTCTCAGCCTGTTCTGCACCAGGACCCCTCTCCCATTGGGCAGGGTGGTCGTGACCCCCGGGCTCAGACCCCCTGACTATGGCGGAGTTCCCCTTACAGACTGGCGTGGGGCTGGGGCTGTGCGGATGTGAGTGCTGCGGGTGAATGCACTGCAGCTCTTGGCAGGCGTGGCGAGGATGTTTTCATGTTTCTCTTTTCCCATCTGTTGTGCATGTGCTTTGCTGCTTGCTTCCCCCATCGTGTTGCACGTTTGATGTTTATTTGCACAGGAGAGATGCCACACCCCCATACGGACAGGTAGGGACTTGGATCGGACAGTTGGGGACTCAGATCGGCACTTGCTGCAGCGTAGCAGCAAGGAATGGCCAACAGGTGGCCTGCAGGCAGGGATGGATGGCCAGTGATGGTCCTGCGGTCTGTGGCCTAAGCCCCTCTCAGCATCCCTGTCCTACCTTAGGAAATTAACATGAGGGCTTGCCTGGTGCTGGTAATGAGCGGTGGAGGTCTGTACCTTTGTCGCTGCTTCCAAATTCAGCCCAAATTACAGACACGGGGTGGTTTGGCGGCCGATGTGCAGTAAGTGGTGGCTGTGGTCCCATCGCTAGTAGACGTGTGTGATTTCAGATTTCAATGCCCCAACAGGCACCCTTATTGGCAGTGTTGCTTCAGAGGCCATCAATTGAGCGAGCATGAAAACTGAACCCCTCTCTGACTGCGAGTGCTCACCGTTGGAACAGTGTGGGCCAAAGGTTTTTAGTGAACTTGCAGCTTATCCAGATCCCTCTGTGGCTTAGTGCACCATGGGGTCTTGGATCGCTCCAGATCCTGGCCTCATAATCTGGCATGCTGTGAAATTTGGAGTGAACAGGAAGGTCAGAAATTCGAAGCAGCGGGGGTCAGTCGCATGTGCAGGGAATGTGTGCTCTGAGCAGATAGTTTATTTTTATTGTTGTGCTGGCCAAAGGTCCAAGTTGGGCCCCATTGTGCTGGCCCTAAATGTCTTACAAGCAGAAGAATATCCCTGTGTGCGCTGATTTGGTTTTCCACCTTAGTGAAATGCCACAGTGAGAATTTCCATTCTCCTAACTCGTCCGATCGCAGAGCTTTCCCAATCTGTCTTCCAGCATAACTCTAGATTTGCCTTAGTCCCCTGCTCTTTGAAGAGCTGGCCTGAAAACACCTGCCTGGTTCTGACTAGATGGAGACCAGAGAGTTGTACCCAATACTCACAAAGGAAGAGCAGCTAGGCCAAAGTGACCTAAGCAATGGTCTGTTTGCAGTGTGCAACATTAGCAACAGCAGGAGCTGAGAGGAAGGGTAGGAGTTGGTGCAGGGGTCCTAGTCCTAGGAAGCTGCACCTTACTCTCTGCATAACTGGGGCACTGAGTGGGCTCTCTATTTGCCTTGCAGGCATCTATGTCCAGGAGATGGCAGACACCAGCACAGCCAAGCTGTACGCAGGACTCCTTGGAGTGGGGGATGAGATCCTGGAGGTGAACGGTGCCAAGGTCACCGGGCTTGGCCTGGCCCACATCAGCGAATTGCTGTTATGGGCCGACACCCTGTCCATCCGAGTGCTCAAGCAGAGACCCACCAAGCAGTAGCATGGAGGAGGCCAGGGTCCTGCCTGGTTGCACCCAGGAAGCACGATGCTACGCAGTGTTCAGTGGCCTCGCTGAACAAGGATTGACCTGCATGTGGGTGAAGCCCCTGCTGCCTCATGGGGCGCTGCAGGGACACAGTCCTTGGCACGGAGCCCAACTCCCGCTGCTAGGAGATGCCTTTATGACCGGAAAGATACCTGATGCCACAGGCAGCGCTGTGTCTCCGTGTCGGGGACCTTTCTGTGCTAAATAGTGAGTGTGTGCAAAGTTGTGACGGACAACACGGATCCCTGTCCGTGGCCAAGGGACTGTCAGGGCGGGCTGGTGCACCAAGCAGCTCACGCACGCTAGTCCAGGAGAAATAATGGGTGCTACTGCTCTGCCTGGGCTGCTCGGCTCCCCCGCGGTGAGTCTGCACCCAGACATGCTGAGTAGCATTCAGGGGCCAGACTTTCTGTGCAATATTTTGTTCCCCAACATTTGCCAGCTTGGCGCAGACGGGGGTCTTATTTTCTGCCCTCATCCACCACACAGTGACTGCCTGCAATGCGAGAAGGATCTGTGACCTGCCAGCTAGGTCCCTGCTGTTCCCAGTGGCCAAACAGCAGGGGGCGCTGCCTGATCAGCGTATCCATCAGAGGCTCCCATGGTGGGGGCCTGGCAGCACCAGTGTCTTCAGCTCTGAGCGCCAGCCTGGCAGCTGTGCAGCAAGAGCCCACGGCTGCCGTGCAGCGCCGCCCTCTCGCCAGGTCTGCCTTTGTGCCCTGGGTGCAGTCAGTCCCTCTCCGGTTGCCTCATGTCACCGAGCCAAGAGCTTTCCCACTGGCTCCTTGGTGCCAGCCTGAGATGAAGGCCAATGTCATTCTTGGGCTAACTCATGCTGGCGAAATAAAGGGCAGGACATAGAGCCCAGGGACCTGCTGGATGTGCTGATGGGACCTGTTTGGCCTGGCGAGGGGCTCATTTAACCAGTGTTGGAAACCTCTGTATGTTCATCATTGTGTTTCTCTTAACTTATTAAAAATCTCTGATGGAAACTCTCCACACCCTGTACCTGAGTTATTGGAGCAGGTGTGAGAGTGGGGGACAGGGAACGGGCCTGTTAGTGTTTGTGGGCAGTGCTCTGAGGGTGGCCAGGTCAGGTCCATGCTTGCTGATGGGGTGCGGTGCTGCAAGGGGTGCGGTGCCCTAAGAGGGGAATGTAGATAAATTGCGGGGGGAAGGTAGCTGGTGTTGGTCGAGATACGCAGCGCTGGGAGGGATAAGGAGATGGGCAGGAGGGAGGAGCAGCCAGTCTCGGCATCTGTCAAAGAAAGCCATCCCACAGCTGGGGAGGGTCCCCGGTTCACAGGGTAGATGGGAGGCTGGGAGCCATAGATCTGGGGGAAGGGGAGCAGGACGGCTGAGTCTGGGTGCGAGGGCTGCAGTCCGGTTATGGGGCTGGAGCAGCAGGAAGGTTAAGTCACTTAAAGGGGGACGTGGTTGTGGGGTTAGTCTGTTTAGGGACAAGCAGACTTGCCTGCAGTGCCTCAGTGCTGCGCAGTAAGCTCCCTGTCAAAGGTTAGTCTGGCAACGTGACACGGTTAATGGTTAGAAACCAGAGTCCTACCGGAAGTGGGGCTGAGTTGGTGCAAGTCCCAGAGAAAGGCCGGATGACAGGCAGCTGGTCTGGCAGCTCAATGTGCCGTGTGGGGGGCAATGTAAGCTGGGGGCTTGGAGACCTCCCAGCCTGCTGAGCTCAAATGGGGGGGGACACATCCTGCAAGGACCTTACCGGTGTTGTTAGTCGTGTGTGGATGTGACGGTTCTGCTTGGGACACTAGACCCAACAAAATCTGGTCCCTGGGATGAGCCATGGAAAGGCAGCCAGAGTGAAGAAAGGGCTCCGGTATACTATGAACTAATCTAATGGGATGCTGCTTAAAAGCAGGGCCAGAGGGATGGAGGAGCCAGCCCAGGAGAGGGAGCTGGTAGTGGAAAGCAAGGAAAGGAGAGGTTTGTAAGAGGATGCACAGGGAGGGACTTTTGCTGGTAAAGTGGAGGACTTGGGAAAAGGGGAAGTTCTAAGCAAATTGCTCATTTCAACCTTATCTCTGTCTCCCTCCCACCCCTGCCTCCAGCACCCTCTGCACGGGGAGCATGATCCGTCTGATATACACACTCACGCTCTGGCTCTCTTAGGACTTCCTCGGCCTTCACTCTCCTCATCACGTCTGGGGCCTTTGCTCTCCCAGGAGGTCACTTTTGCCCCTCCTCACTGCCAGTGGTTTTAACTAACCTTGTTATTGGGGAGCAGGCAACACTGCCAGACTGAACCGCTGGGTCCAGCCCTCCCCACCCCCCTTTCAGCACCTGCTTAGTGCTGTTAGTCCCAGCCTGCCTGGTGTGTGTGCCCGGCTGAAAACCCTGGCTTGTCTCCCCTTTGGGGCTGCGGCACAGCTTTGAGAATGGCATGTCTTAATACACTACTGCTGGAAGGGAACTGGGCTTTTCCTGTGGTGTGTCGTACACACCGACAATGTTCGGTGCCTGTGTATGTTACCCAGCTTGGACTGGGAGCAATTGAGATTCCTGGGGTGGGGAGCAAAGACGCCGTGACCCCCTGCAGCTTTATGGGACAAGAGGTGGAGAGAAGCCAGTCAGTCTGTCCATGTTCCAGTTGCCAGGTAACCCCTTTTCCTGTGGCAGAGGGGAAGGGACATGATGCTTTTGCTTCAGGAGGTCAGTTCACCCCGGGCCCAGATTGATAATGGCTGAAACATGTTACCACGGGCTGGCTGGTTTGTGGGCTCGGCCAGTTCATACTGCACAAGCTTCCCCATCACATCTCCATTGCCACAACTCACCTCAGGGAGAAAGGCCAACAATGGGCTGAGCCTGGGTGCCGCACTCCCCTCTTCACCCTGGATGTTGCCTGTCTGGGTCAGGGCTGAAGCCCCGGGCGGGGCGGGGGGGGGGGGGGGGGGGCTTGGGCTGCTCTGTAGCTGAGTGCGGGGCCCAGCTGATCTGGCACCTTTGCTGAATGTATGTATTAAATAACTAATAAAACCAATGGCAAAACAGTGCCCGCAGCTCCCCTCTGCTCCCACCACAGAGGAGGCAGTAAGAGCCATTCATCTCTGCCCTCCAAAAAATTATGATTAGCACAAGGGAGACGGCCATCAGAGGTCACAGCCGGATGTCGGTGGGTGGCAGATGGATAGCCCCGGGCTCCAGGTGCTGCCTCTTGAAAGGAAACACTATGTGGCTCTTTATCAATGGAGGGCCGCCTGATTTAACCCTAACGCTCCCTCCACTGGTGAGCTGAGTGGTTTATGCATGCAGCCATTCTGGCTTCTGTGTGGTAACAGCTGCTCGGCCATGAACCGTGTCCTCACAGCTGTGCTTTCCCAGCCTGGTCAATTGGTTTTAGGTGACCTGCAAAGGGAAATATTTTAAAATGGAGTTTGTGCCTCTTTCGTTGCATCTAGATTTCCGCCCCTCAGGAACAACAGGGAGGCAGTGTCTGGATTTTTTGCTGGAGGTCCAGTACGGGAGAGCTGGGTAGAGGGGATGAATTGTTAACGGTGATGTCCTTTTCCTAGAGGCTGGACACCCCTCTCAATTGCTCAGCTTTCGTCTGTGCTGACGTTGTGAACCCCACCGAGTCTCTAGCTCTTCGCACCATTTCAGGGATGGAAAGCCCTGACTTTCTGATGCCACCACCCCTCTTTTAGGGAGGAAAAACCCTTTTATGCTTGCTTTATCCCTCGCAAAGAAGGGCACGATGAGCCCATTTCTTTTTCCATTGCAGGTCACCTTTCCAGGGGCTGCCAGTCTCACCTGTGAGAGGATGGCGGGAACCCGGGTGCAGAGTCACTGGAATGGCAAGCAAGCGAAGGTCTCATTATGAGGAGTGCTGAGCTACACGTAGGGGGCACTAGGGTGCCCTGCTTCAGCACAGCAGAGCCTCAGCTTCGCTGACATGTCAATAGGCACTCGGGGGTAAAACATGCAGCCTGCCTCAAGTGCTTATAACTGAGGAGTGGAACATCCTTCGCTAGCCACTGGCACGGGCTAGTTGAGGTTGGTTAATGCCGGGTTTATTTTGGCACAGGCTGATCGCCACTCTAGTGAATATATGTCGGAGAGAGAGCTGGCTGCGACGTGTCCCAGAAGTAAACCCTGCGGGTGCTCTCCATACATGTGAAGGCAACCCGCCCTCTGATGGGAAAGCTAGTCAAAGCCAGCAGGAGCGCAGTTCTGGATTTGTTCCAGCCTGCAGACATCCCAGACAGCCCTGCGGGCGGAGAGCATGGGAAGAACAGGAACAACATCTCCCCTGTTCTCTTCCCTTATGGCAAGGAGAAGCAGCCTGGGTGGTTGTGTGTGAGCAGCAGCTACCCAGGTCTGTCCTACACACACACAGGAAGCTCTGTAAGCTACGTTGGGCCAAAGGGCCAGTGCTGACAGCCCCCTGCAAAGATACTGTTACCTAGCACTTAAGTCAAACTTTATGCTTTCAAAGTGCTGCCCAGACATCCCTGGGCGGCGGTGTAAGTATGGCTGCTTGTAACGAGCAGATGAGGAAAGTGGGACACTGAGGCGAAGCGATTTGCCTGGGACTATCCAGGATGGCAGTGGCAGAGTGAAGATTAGAAGTCAGCTGTTCCTGGTTCCCAGCCCTGTGCTCAGTGCACCGGGCCATGCTGCCCCTCCACTGTCTCAGTGCACTGTGGAAGTGCCAGTGACCCCATTAGAGACTCGTCATGGAGCCCAATGCAGCAGGGCTGGATGCCAAGCCCCACTTAGCAGCTGTGGCCGAAGGGAGCATCAAGTGGGAGTACCCAGGGTCCTCCCTGAGCAGGCCGGCTAATCCCGTGGGAAGCAGAGGAGTCCGAGGCTGCTGGGGCGGGGGGTGCAATGATCTGGACACCGTGCTGCGCCGATGGTGCATGGGTACCATGGGGACAAGCGCAGTACAACCAGAGAGGGGTGTGGGGGGGGGGGGGAAGGCTCAGCCCAGGCACAGACAAAGTGACTGGCCGGAGGCTGCTGTCTCTCCCAGCAGCAGATGGGGCATCAGCCCCCTCCCCGCTGAGTGTGACTGCTCCCCTCTGCCAGCCCTCTTATGATTGGAGCTCTTCTTGCGGTGCTCTAGAAAACAGGCCCCTGTAGCCTCTGCTCTGTGCCAGCTTTCTATGCAGCCTCAAGCAGCCTGGGCACAGCTGGCATCTTCCTGCCTCCATGGCAGCTGGAGAGAACCAGTTCAGTTCAAGCACCCCCCCCCCACCGCCTCTGTTGCTCCGGAGGCAGGAGGGCCCCCTGCGGCAGCAGCAAGCCTCTGTGCCCCACTCACACCCACTGCAGGCCCCAAACGGCTCTGGGCTAGCAGCCAAGGAACGAAGACACCTGCCCAGCTACAGCTCTTCCAGCCGCCTTCTTTTCGCCCAGCGCCGCCCCCGCTCCTTGGATGAGTAATTCGGCTTTTGTTCTCCATCCCCCAGAGAGTTTATATTTCAATGCTAATGATCCCAGGGTGTCTGGACAGATTGCCTGGCTGTTCTTCACCCGGGGGGAGGGATCTTGGCTGCTTGCAGAGCTTTTCTTCTAATGAAAGCGCCTGTGAAGTATAACAAATAACCTCCGCCTCTCTCTCAAGCAGCATCATGCTGCTACAAAATCCCCAGCCAGAGGGGGCCACCCCCTTCAAATGCCACCTCTGGGGCGAATCTGAAACTGGTCTTTAGAAAAGAAAGCAACTGAAAGAAAAACAAAATACTAGCAAGCAAATCAGATTAGCTGCAGTTTAAAAATACTAACCCAAATAAAGGCCCTGTGAGTGGCAGGCTGGAGCCGTTCTCTGTGTGGGAGAGATCACAGCAGTTCTGGAAAACTATTTCTTCAAGCCTGTACTGTGTCCCCCTCCTTCGCCATTCCTCCTTGTAGAACACAGCACCGGGCCAGAGATCGTTTGCACAGTAGAGACGAGATTCTGATCACTACATCTAATTACACAGCAAAGCAAATTATTGAAAGTGCTGGTGTCTTGATGGCACCAATATTGCCAACCCCAGATGTTTAGAAATCATTGGATTTTTTAAAAAAAAGTTCTACATTGTTTTGATTTGCCTTCTATATTTTGAACCTTTCGATTTCATGACGTCAAGCTTTTGTCTTCAGCTGCAAGGGCTAGAAAAATCCTTATGCTGAGATTCTCCTGTCATAACTAACGCCAAGAGCTGGGGCTTTAAGAGCACCACCAAAAAGCGTGAGACTGGTGCTAAAATTAAGAGTTGGCAACACTGATAATAAACAGGAACCTGCCTTTTGATGCAAAGTAAGACTGAGAATGCTGACTTCCCCTTAGAAAGCACTGGGCAGTGTAAGTTCCATTGTTCTGAAAAACAAAACCACTGTTGCCTCCAAGGGACACGATCAGCCTAAATGTGCCCCAAAATATAGGCCTGAGGAAGGGCTAACAGCAGCTTTTATTCAAAACACGTCAATGCCATGGGAATTCTTTTAAAATTATCCTCAGCAGAGTTTGCACCCCAGACGTTACAGCATGGGGCCAGCGCATGTAAATTGGTGACCAGTGTGACCTCACTTGCTAAGCTGGACCCCAAAAAGCAAAGGGCATTAAACACTGAAAAGTAAATTAGAATGTAAAGAATCTCACTCTTGGTTTGGGGGTGTAAATTGACTTGTCACCATTTCGGGCACTGGGTGCTAGACTGGGGCCCAAACCCCTAGATACAAACACCTTTCCCCCCTTTACTGAACGTTCGGGTCTGGATCTGGATCCTGACTTAGCCTCAGGCCCATCTCTAACAAACTCTCTAGTTGCTGGGGGAGAATTTCCAGCTCCTCCTGCTGGTGGACAGAGGGCAGCTCTCCAGCCCGTTCCCTGATGTGATTCCTCACTATGTTCACCAGCTCACCTGGAAGTGGTGTGGCTTGGCGGTTTCTCTGCTCTGGGTTCCATGCTCCACAGTTGGGAGCCGGTCATGCTGTTGGAATCAAGGTAATCAAAGTAAAAGTCGAGAGCATTTTTAAGGCTGTCACAGCGAATGTGAACAGGGCCCTATATGGTAAAGTGGGAGACACGCAAAAAGAGAAATTCACTAACATGATCTCTTCTGCCTCTCATCAGGACTGACAGCTTATAACCATACTGTGATTGTGCAGTGCGCTCAGTGATCTATGTAGTCCTCCACCTTCACTACTCCTGTGTAAAATGCCCACCCCATCCCTGTGTCGGAGCGAGCCACAAGCAGGCATCTGTCTCTGTGTTAGTTTCACTGGAGTTTCTTTCATCAGGTGGGAAGTGAAGAGGAAGACGCATAAGTTTGTGGTGCGATGGCTGACTCGGCAGGAAGATATGTCACCTACTATTGGATAGGCTGGACAAGGTGAGATCGGTTCCGTAACCATGGGTTGGAGAGGCTGGTGGGGACAAGTGGCCCTAATTCCAACAGAAGGCCACATGAACCTTCACATGAACCTTCACATGAAGGTAATGTGAGAGCCAAATGCTGGGCCATCCCCCCCCACTGCACCAAATTCTGCCCTCAGATAGCTGTTGTCCTTTCATCCACTGTAATAGGGACCATGGCTGTGTCAGAGGGTGGAAGAGAAACATCTGCTTCTGGCACAAAGCAGCATGCACATCACTGCACCTTTGCGCTCACCCCAGAAAGCCTACGATTGCTCCAGCTAGCTCCTGGGGTGCTTGTGCTCTGGGCGTTAAAGCGAAAAATGGAATGACCCAGACATAACCTACTTTCTTCACCTTAATTCTTTGTCTCTCCCCACTGTGGGAGGAAGCCAGCAGTGGCAGCATTAGGGACCCTACAGTGACAAACTAGCATACGTGCTCAGTGAGGAAATGCTTCAGTTTTGAATTTCTAAGCTAGGCTATGGCTGCTGCTAAGGGATCAATGCACTGCCCCCTCTCTACTTAGTGGTCACAACCAGACTTGTGGGTTTTTCAGGGGAGAGGGCTGTGATGGCATAATCCCTTCTTCTCCTGCCTTTTGCCCTCCACTGGAGCTCTGTCTTTGAGGGGAGGCTGCTAGCTACTTCCCGAGCAGCAGAACCTTTGACAGGAGTTGCTGACACCTCTCATCTCCCCTCAGCAGTGTTTTCCATAGGAGACCCGGCACTATGCTCCCCCCCATCCCAGCATACTAGCACCTGCTCACAGATAGCCGGTTTGGCAATACCCCACTTGGCAAAGACCTCGCTGCAATTTTGGAAAAGGTCAACTGGCTCCAACGGGCAGGAAATAACTTCCCCACTATTTCAGTTTCAGGCTGTTTGGCAATTGGTCACTTGGATTGCGATGCTGCCAATGGGACTGTAAGATCCCCAGGGCAAAGTGTGTACCAGGCCCATACGTGGAGACACCATCATCTCCATGGACTCGAGCAAGAAAAGTGGAGGTAAAATGAACTATTGCTGGGCCAGGCCATTTGCAGCAACCACTTAGCACAAACTCTGCAGGCAGAATCTCTCCATCCAGCGGGCTTTGGGGAAGTGTTCAACTTCTTTAAATGACCAACTGTTTTGACAGAGGGAAATGAGATGATTCAGGGGATTAGTAATGGGAAACGGAGCATTTCTCCTGGGAGGTGGCTTGCTGAAATACAAACTAGTTTAGTAGCTGCCCAAAGCTGGTGCCATCCATTGACATTGTGACGACCGACGTGAGGTGAACGGGAGGGCTTACTGCCAGCGTTAGCCAGATCTCCACATTGGTATTAGCTCCTTTGGTAGCACTCCCAGCCCAAGCCACAAGCTTTTGGGCCTGGAGATTGCACTGTTCCATCAGACCTAGAGGTGGGCGCTCCATGTCAGAGCAGAGGCCCTGTATAGGAAGGCTTCTCTCTGTTTATTCATGTGCATGTATGGTCCCCTTCACTATAGGCCCTGAGCCTGCATTGCTCCTGCCAGTGCTGCATCTGTTGTGTGAATGGAGGATTCCAGTTGTCAGGGAGAGCAAGGTGGCACTTTTCATGGGCAATTAATTCACTTGTTTAAAAAACTAGCTGCTACTTGACACTGTCAAAATTGAGCCCGTTGGCTGCACTTGGTGTGACAGGGCCATTTTATCCAAGCTCCTGCCTACTTGATCCAAATAATCAGTGGAAACAGCTTGCCCAGCAAACAGGGACTGGCACAAGTATCCTCGGACAGGGAAGTGTGGTGCCCGCTCTCGCATTCACTAGCTGGAAATCCTAGGCCTACAGGGATCTCAGGGAACTACATTCCATCCTCAGTACCCATGTAAAGGAAGCAAGAGATGCCTTCGTTTTGCTGGTTACTCCAGTGCCTGGCTATGGCAGTCCCCACTCTTCACTGCTGATGTAGCTACAATGACAGACTGGAGCAGTGCTCAAGCACTGGGGATCTGGAAGGCAAAGGAGACCAGCCCCAGGAATGGCGCTCCTACATCCTTGGGGCGCGCGTGTGTGTGTGGAATTAGGTGGCAAAAGGGCATTTGCCAAATGTAGGGCTGTGGTAGACACTTGGGTTATGTCTACACTGTATTAAAACACCCATGGCTGGCCCATGTCAGCTGACTCAGGCTGGAACCTGGGCTCTGGGACCCCAGGAGGGTCCCAGAGCCATGACTACAGCCCAGATGTCTACGCTGCAATTTTATAGCCCTGCAGTCTGAGCCTGAGTCAGCTGACACAGGCCAGCTGTCAGTGTTTTTAGTGCAGTGTAGACATACCCTTGGTTTCTGTCCTTGCGGTTTGGCAGTAGTACAGGGAAAGGGCAAGCAGTGCCCCTGCCTTTGGCTCCTGCTGCTTAATTCATGGCCACTCACTAATAAGAACATGGCTGAGGCACCTGATCTTGCATCTATTAGCAGGACCTTGCTGGCTGACTCAGCTGGCCATGCCCGTGTAGGCTCAGCTTTGTCTAATTGCTTATTTGGGCTGATTAGCTGCCATTGAGAGGTATTATTATGATTGGTAAAATAGATGCACTGTTTTCAGGTGTCTAGCTTTTGTGAAGTAAGGCTTGTGGTGGAAACTGGTGAAGAGCAGAAAGGCTGTCTTGTGGAAAGTTCTCAGTATGAGGGCAGACATCCTATTGCTGGTGATCATATACTTCAATGTCTGTGCTCAGCCAATTCTTCATCTATTGTGAATCATAGGGGTGGTGTTGGCTTCTTAAACTTATCATTGCAGGTTGTGTCAATTAGTCAGGGATTTCAATACTCCCTACCCACAAAGGGCACAGATGAAAGCAACTCCTGTGCGCTACAGGGTCATGGTAATATACCAACAATGCTGTATGTGTTTGAAAATCATTTCCTCTTTGGGGATGGTTTGTGGGGTGGCCTACGCTGCCAAACCATTCACCCAAACAAATGGGGGGAAAAATCGATGAGACAGGTGTTCAGCGAATCTCCACTTTAATACTGTAGAAGGATGAAGGATTCTTTGCATAACCGTAACATGATTCCAACAGCAGAAGTAAACAGTTGTTGATATTTTAGAGTAACACCATTTCCTTAGATGGCTACTGCAGCTCATTATTTGAAACGTTTCTCACAGGCTTTACACTATTGCCCAGTGTCCTTACTCTCCAACAGCTACTACTAAGCTGTGACTTATCACATTTTGTTTCGTGGGAACAGTTGCCGTGGTGTAATCACACTGTACTCCACAGGAATGAACTGCTGTCAATCCTCACTGAATATTTCAGGGGAAAACAGACAGCAGGATCTCCACCCAGGCACAGACCAGCTGCTTTCCTGTGCTGCAGCAACACAGCATATGGATCACGAGTGCTAAAACATGTATACACATGGGTAAAGAATCATCAGAAGAGACAACTGTAAGTTTTCCAGGACTAGCTTTGCCTCCCACTCCACGGCTGTCCCCTTGAGTCTTGACCCTTATGTTCCTTAGTGGCAACTGGCTTCTAGAACATAAGGGGAAACTGCTTTTTCCCTGACTGTATCTATTTAAATAACTTTTCTACATAATTAATTACCAAACTCACTCCCCATTAAAGAGGAGTTCATAACTTCACACTAAAACAGATTTGATTTTCTGCATAGCCAAATCCTTATATCTCCCCTTCCCTCAGCTAACAGTCAGCACACCAGAGTTCACAACACAATCACTTCAACACCAAGCAAATATTCCAGAGCTATTTTTTCCACTCATGCCTGTGTTGCTCCCAGATCAGAGTAGCAGTTCTACTGTCATCTAGAACACTCAATGGAATAGCAGCAGAGGTTTGGTAATCAATTACTGCAATCTTTGCTCCCCCGCTGAGGACAGTAAGACGGAAAGAGTAAAGGAACGTTACTTCTGCATTCTGGTAAGTCAGAGCTTTTTACAGAATCCCCCCAGATGCATTGTCCTTATGAGCATCACCATGGAGAGCAGCCAGTGCATCCAAACGGAACAAGCAGCTGCTGCACTCTGGCAGCATTAGCATAGGACAGTGCTGTTAGAGCTCCCTGCTGCATTTAAATACTGAAACAATGGAACAGTGTTTTAGATGAATGACTGTTAGTCAGCTGCCCATCCATTGCTTGTTTTTTCTGTTTGTTGTCACGTGCACTGCTTTGCACTGCACCGGCTGTATCTGAGCCTGGGAGGGGAAGTGAGGCAGTTAAGAAGGGATTCCCAAACCTTAGTCCACATAGCATGTTACATGGGTGGACTTGCTTGTGCGAAGGCGGGGTACTGTGGGAGATGAGTTCATTTTCTGGATATAAAGCTCTGAGTTTTTCCACAGTGCTGTGGAATAATCCAAACATTTGGTCCTGCAGCATCAGGTTTGGTATACCTAGCCCCCCTGAACTGTACTTGCCCGGCCTGCTTACTGTACACTGTAGGGTTTTTACTGTACCATGATTCCAGGGTAATCATGGGGATGAAGGAGAGGGTAGGTTTTGCCTCCTCTTGGAGGGGAAAGAGAAAGCTGATGGTAATCTCAACCTCCTCTACATGACAGGTGGTTTGTTGTCTATCAATATTTTGAGGTCACTCAACTACTTTGGCTCGAGGACTCTTCTGGGGCTAGCACTAGTACTAACCATATTGGTAGCACTAGGCCCTTGACTGCTGTGGTCAAGCCTCCATCAGTCTATTCCTACTTAACACACACAAGACTGTAGGGGCTGAATCAATGTTTTACTATACGCTTTAATTTGGCCCAAGACCTAGCAGAGTTGTGGTAGAAGCCTTTGAGTTACAACAGTCTTCAATCCAAATCGACACTTTTAGCAAAACAACTTTCTAGGGCTGAAATAATCCATCACCCCCATGTTCCTAGACTAGGGTTTCTTCACCGATGGAAAAGTGTTTGTGCTCTTCTATTGCTCCTTTGGAATGAATCAGAAAGACAGCTACAAAGTGCCACCTTCCCCAAACCATTTTTTGCTTTTACATCAGAAAAATCAAGGCTTGCCTTCCCTCTTTTTGCTGGAAACTGTTAGTGAGACATGCTTGAACCCTGAACTGTAGTGAGAGACTGTTTAAGACCTCTCACCACCCCTTTTTTTAACCTGAAGGGTGCAGCTAAAGTTTCAGCTTTGTACAAAGATCTTTCTATAGTAAACAGGGAAGATCTGCTAATCCTGAAGTAAAGTTTAGATAATAGCATAAATATCTAATACTGCTGGACAGTCAATGGACTGTGGTTCTCTTGGTACTTGTGAGATTGCTCTCTCAATAATGAATGACAGGGCAGAAGCCACCATGGAACAAGATTACATGGAACTGAAGTATGGTCATGGAGGGGAAAAAAATAGGGAAAGGGAGACTCATCCACCATCTCCTTACCAACCACCTGCAACACCACTCACTGGGCTTCTAGACAATTCACATGTGTACATTGCAAGTACTGTGCTATACTCCTCCCAAGCCCACTTAGTGTGGGATGCATATAGCAGAGTACAAATCTGCATTTAACTCATTGCACTCATGGACTACTAGGTCTCAGATGATCGAGTAGTTCCTTTAAAAACCTGTATGGAGGGAGGAACAGTAAGGTCATGGGAAGTACAATCTATCCTCCCCTGCCCATAAGAGAATGCAGTAAGTGGCTCCCCCTATAAACAGCATTACTAAAATGCAATTTTTGGCAGCCTGCCACTAACCTGAAGAAAGGAAAATAGCAGATGGACTCGGAGCACAGTACCCACCTCTCTATTACAATGTGGAGCACAACATAATGAAATGTCACTGTCCCAAAGTTAAAACAAATATAAAATTGGAGATACAGTCTAGTTCCTCTTTGAGGAAAGTTCAATTACAACACAACCAGCAGTTTTAACAGCTCTTCTGAATGGAGGAAGAACAGCAACTTTTACAGTATGAAAATAAGCCACAGCTAGCCATTTTAGATTCCGCAGTGATCACGTATAACAGATCTTTCACAGTGCTCAACCATAAGGGATGGTCAAAAAAGCTTCCTCAGAGGCCACCTAGCTCCACTACAGCATTAAGACGTCAAACTCTACAGACAGCTATCTGCAACCTCTTCATTACAGCTTAGTGTGGACCGTATAAATGTTCCAACTGCCCAGGCTTGCCACACCAAGATGAAAATATCACATTGTTAATTTGATCCAGATTCTGTACAGGGATCTTTCTCAGAGTTCAAAAAGTGCTACATTTTGATTAACGCTGTGTACCAGTCTGGAATATGTTTACAGAAGCAGTCTCTAGCTTCTCCAAGCTTTAGAGACAGTCTGAACTTTCAAATATAATATTGTACCAGACTCTCTCTATATATATATTTACACTTCTAACAAAGGATTATCAAAAAACCCACTATTTAACTATTTCCAGTAGCTGAATTCATTTGGTGATGCCACAGTCCATTATTTATGACATAATTAAATGAAAAGGCAACAGGAGCAAGCAGATTTACAAGGAGAATAGGACTAAAGACACTGAATTTGCTAGCTAGCAGCACCATCTAGACAGACATACTTAAGCACAGCAGTTTAATAGGCTTCTGGTAACATGTTATAGTCTAAAATTTCCTTAAGTGTAGGAGCAGTTCTGTACAACTCATTTAATTAAGAATTCTTGGAGAGAACACAACACAGCATATTGTAATGTAAGTGGGGAACTGCGTGTGCAACTACCAGTGAAAAATGTCTATTCCCACATTCTACAATGAACAACTAGCACTGAGCCCTACACTGAAATTACAGTATCAGGAAGTTAAATAGAATTAGAAGTGGGAAATCTTCCTTCCTCTACTGAAAATGGCTCCTCTGGTTTTTATATCTAGGCTCAAGTTTTCTGACGTGTCTAAAGTTAGTCATTTCACAGGATGCTGTTCCAAATATAAAACAAACAGGTTAGTATATTCTCCAGTGACAAGACACAGCAGCAGTAGGTGCACTTACCCAAATCCCCTTTGTAACAGCAACACTGAAGTGCCAAGCATTGAAAGGTACAGTGTCAGGTCCACACAGATTCCTATTAAACCTAATGGGAGTTACATAGTTAGCTTCCTGGATCTCCAACTGAAAAGTTACTCTTGAAGAGATATTAAATGCAAGTGTGATTATAATGGACCAAGTCTACTTATACTCTTGCTGTGCATATTGGAAGCTAACAGCTCCTAGAGGAAGCAAAGCATGTATTTAACACACCAATGATAAATTTAACTTATTTCTGACAAACTAAATCAAGGAATATTTCAGGGCTTGTCTACAGTTTCCAAGTGGGTTAAGCTAAACAGCAACAAGGCATTCTTGTTCCAGAATAAGGGTTGACCCACAGAGTTATTCAGAAACAGCTACTGTGCTTTAAATTTGCAATCTACCTTAATCTGTATTAACTTTCTAGTATAGACAAACCCTCAGCTAAAGGTGATCTGCAAATTTATTTATTTTTTTAATATAGAAGGCCTGTATGGCAAATGCTACCCAAAATAGAGATAAGGGCACATTAAACAAACAAATGTCCCATTTAAGGGTGAAAGACTGTCATCCAAAAGTTAGGGGCAGTTATCCCTAATCCTGCAGGAGCTAGAAGGCATATAGTACACGCTTACTTTCCATGTTACAACGTAAGTGTTCTGTGTACAAATTCAATTTTCTTTACATAGGTAGGTGGTTATAATTTAGTCTGAGAGCCACAATATTGCCATGCAGAAGCAAGTTTAGTTAGGATTAAAGTCTATTTCAGTGTTTAACAAAGAAATATCTCATTAAAGCTGAAATTTCACTTTCAAGGGTATCCTGAGGAAGGGCTTATATTTGAGCAGCATGCAGTTTTAGCTATCAAGATTTGCTATGTATGGGCACTAACTAACTCCCAATTTTTGGCCTGGAAAGGGCAATTCTTTTTTAAAAGAAAAGCCTGGTTGCCTTAAACTTTTCTAAATTAATCTGAGTCAGAAGGCCAGGAGCAGCAATTTAAAGAAAAAAAAAAAGGGGGGGGGGGGGTTAAATCAGTTTTGCAGTATAAAACAGCTATTTGGATTTATTTGTCCCCACACCTATGCTGCCAGGTCGAGCCCTTCTAGACCAAGTTTTGGTACGGACAGCTTTTAGCAACACTTAAATAAAACAGTGACTCATTAAGTCTAATTTCCACTTCACTGTGACAAAACTAGACTCAAATAACAATGTTGTGAAACAAACCTGAAGTGCCAGGCAATTCAAAGGTAATGTAAGGATTGGGGAAATAATGATGAACTGGAGTCTCTCCCTTAACTTTGCATTTTCTGGCTTTTTGTTTGTCACAACAGTGCTTAAGATTTCTAAAAAATACTGGGTCAGGAAAAATTAAGACATCCTATTTTTGTGTGTGTTAGTATACATTTAGGGTACAAGCTCTGGGCCATATTCTACTCTGTGCATGTATAAATTAGTCAATGGATGTGACATATCCAAGGAGAGAATATGGCCCATATCATTAATATTAAATACCTTTGAAGTTTATTTATCAAAATATTGTATGTTATTTTAAAACTTGACAAATCACTTGCCAAACGGTAACAGCAGTTAAACAGAGGCAGTCATTCTGTTACACAACAGCAAAAAGCACACTCAGTGGGCTTGAGGCTTGTATAATCAAGATTTAAAGAGTTTTAGAAAACGTTTACCCTCAGCCTAGAGTTTATCAACTTTTGGCTTACAGTGCAGTAAAACAAGTTAAAGCGCTGCAGTTAACTGCAGCTGCCTCAGGCAGGGCAGCACAGTCTTTTTGTAGTTCACAAATACACAGTATGTAAGATTCTGCTGAGATGTCCTGCAAGTTTGTTTTGCTCATGATTCTTTCTAACATGTCCAAGCTACCTACTTAAATGTGTAAGGTCAAATCAATACTGCTGTTATGAGACCAGTCTAGCACAGTGCCAGTAGCCTGTTAGATACAGACTCAAGTTCACATTAGATTTCATGTCAGCAGTTATGAGCCATATCTCCCCTTTTATTAATCCCATAGGGTCCAAGACCTTGCTGCTCCTAACACTTAGTATTTTCAAAAGCAGAATGTGTATGCACCCTTAAAAGCAATCTATCTCCGCACATGTCTTTTATAGCTTTGCACTGGAGTGAAGATAGCCAGAGTATAAATTAATGCATTTACTGACATCAACGCTACTCCTCCAGTGCCTTCTTTCCTTCCTAGTGAGCAACTTTTATTAGCTTGGAAGTGCTGCACTGTTGGCTGGTGATCAGCTTCCAGTAGTCAATGAAATACTGTCCCAAGGAACCATTATTTTATGTCTAAATCTGACAAGAGTGGCATTTGACAAGGGAAAGGGGAATGTGTGGCAGCTTAGGATGTTTCCAGGCTTCATATGGTTCACACCTGTAATGGATGAAAATATTAACAGTGGTAAACTCCTTCTGAATTGCCTTTTCCATTCTAGGTCTAAATCTAGGCCACTCCACATACGACGGTGAGAGAGAAGAGGGCCTGTTGTCCACACAGCAGTATGTCCCAGGTACAGAAGAATTTGGGATCACATCCGTCCTTCATTTTCCCCTCAGGCAAGTTGATGAGGCTTAGAATCAGATGAAGAAGTTGCAAGAGTCATGCCATAGGTGTTAGTCCACAAAAGAGAACAGTAAGGTCCAGATGTAAGTTTTCATGACAGGAATCTCAGAGTGGAGGGAAACGATAACTAAGTTTCATTTCCCCATTTTTTTTTTTGAGGCGGGGGCACAAGTCCAAGGGAGGTTAGTCCATCACAGCACAAAAAACAGGATAAGCACCACCAGTAAGATAACAAAGAGAATGATGATTGCACACCACTGCCGTCGATCTGGAAGAAAAAGGAAACATCAGTTTTCTACTTCCATGGGGAGGGGAAGAGGAAGAAAGCTTCCTCCATTGCGCTACGAAGGACCTGATTTAAGCCAGAAAGAAAGGAAAGTCTGATGGAAGCCTTTTAAACTAGAGCTACATAAGGAACACTTCAGCCAGACTCTCCTTAGGAGAATCCCAGGAGCCAGATTTTGCCTCAGCAGTATTACTATGACTGGAAGCGAAGGTGCATCAGCTGTATGTAACTCAGCACAGCTCCCACCCTTTGAGAACTTTGCACCATATTTTTTATATACATACATACACACACGTTATGCCTTATATTGCTTCTTGAAGATTTTGCACAAGAGCTCTCCTCACCTCCACCTAAGGGCTTTTGGGACGCTGGAAATTTCAGCAAGAGAACGGCCACCAGTAGGAAGGTGAGACTAACCTTTAAAGTAACACTCCATAGCAAAGAATTAGTTAAACCTCCTTTAAAAGGTGTCAAGACTACCTTGATTTCCTCTTCTATTTTCACCTACCCCTGGCCTTAAAAACATCTGGTCTTAACTTCTTTCTTTGTTGGGGGCTACAGCAAGATCCTGAGGGGATCTGGATGGTGACCACACAGTTCGACACTAGAGCTGCAGCTTAATGGAGGGAGAAAGGTGGAGTTTTAGAAGCAGAATTTGTCAAAGCCCTGGAAAGAAGTTTGGAGGTTCTCTAGCCATCATCAGACCAGGTCCTGGAAAAAGTCTGTGTTATGCAATGCACTTTTAAAGGATTAAGGAAAGACAGTCATCTCCCTGCTGGTACTCCCCACAGGCTATATCTGCATTGGCAAAGCTAGGCTCATACTTCACCACTAGCGCAGTTCCACAAGTGGTGGCAATGGTGGAAGCTGTAGACAGAGCTGTTTGTATCACTCATCTAACCATGCTCACACCATAACTTCCATTATTGCTACAGTTAGCAAAACTGCACTAATGGAGACCCACAGGTCTCAACTTTTCTAGTGCTGAATCCTTAGTTTAGGATGCAGGTACTAATAGAAACCACAAGCCATCTTTTCTAAAAACGTCAGTCTTTCACAACAATTGAAGGAAATTGAAGTTTATTTTCTGATCATTAAACCTGTGTCTGGGGGAGAAAACACCAAAGTGAGTTGTTTGCCAGCTGTCTGTAGTGCTAAGTGACATGTCACTTCAACTGAATGTTCACCAGCAGGACTGACCCAAATGCTGCATTAATCCAACGGTTTGATTTCAGATGCAGTTTGTATATGGCAGAAAGCACTTCTCACCATGTGATTCTGTGATGCTTACTGCCTGTGGACAGTGACCCACAGAACATCAGTTCTGAAAGGGTACCAGGTGGTGATTTTTAATGGATCCCCAAAGCAGCAGTCAGATAACTGGGCAACTGACACTGACAGGCTGATAGTATATTATATTATCTGACTCCTGTAATATACCCACTGCTTCCAGAGATACATGAAACAACCATGAAAGAGAAGATAATACATCTAGGTAGACTATTACAAAGCACACACACACTGTTTATAAATGAAAACAACTCTGGGGAGTGACACTTCCTGGAAGTCAGCCTACACAATCAATCATACTTCCTGTTTTTATTACCCTTGGCATCCTGTCAGCTCTGGGACCCCCTTTCAGGGTTCAAGTAGTGCCTTTTTTTTTTTTTTTTTCTCTCTTGGAGGCTACGCCTGCCCCAACACCATCTTTCCTCCTACTGAGGGCAAGGAGCTTTTCATCTGACACTGTTCCAGTGTAAAGCTAAGACTTAGGGCTTGTCTATACTTACCGCGCTGGTTCGGCGGCAGGCAATCGAACTTCTGGGTTTGATTTATCGCGTCTTGTCTGGACGCGATACATCGAACCCAGAAGTGCTCGCCGTCGACTCCGGTAATCCTGCTCGGCGCGAGGAGTACGCGGAGTCGACGGGGGAGCCTGCCTGCCGCGTCTGGACCGCGGTAAGTTCGACCTAAGGTACGTCGACTTCAGCTACGTTATTCACGTAGCTGAAGTTGCGTACCTTAGTTCGAATTGGGGGGTTAGTGTAGACCAGGCCTTAAACTAAGCTTGTTCTTGGAGTCTTTATTCTGAACACTGAGGCACAGGGGAAGACCTGGAGCATGAATTGCACAACATGATTAATTTAGAGCATTTCTCATTCATTTCCTGTTGCATTTTAGAAAAACTAACCTGATGTCTTTCAGTTCTCAGGTGAGAATCTCACCAGCTGGATGCATGAGCTCACCATTGGCTTCAGGCTTCAAGACACAGATGAGTGCTGAGGAGGCATTGCTAGATTTGAGGTGTTTTTTTTGGCAACCAATCCAATAAGATACTAGAAGCCTTCAATAATCTCTCCCTCCTCTCACACGCTCTAGAATTAAGCTATTTGCTTTGGCACCTTTGAGATTTACTATCCACAGCCTTTGGACGGTGGCAGATGCTAGCATTCCTGTGGCTGGGTGTAGTTTCCTCGCCTGGAGTGAAGATTCAGGCTGGGTTTTGTTTCATTCACAAAAAGAACTCCATAAAGCCAAACTCCATGCCAGGAGTACACTGTGGGCAGCTACTGCTTGACTTTACAGCAAGGAAAAGCCACCTGCTCACATGGGGTTTAACTAAAGTTCTCTAGCTTGCTTCATGCTTAAGCATCCTCCAAGCTTGTAGGAACCTACAGTAAAACTTGAAAGTGGAATGATGCAAAAGCTATTACAATTGTAGTCCCAAGGTACATTCTCTCACCATGTAGGTTGCATAAATGATAGAAAAAAAAATCTGCAGGTGAAAAAAGGCTGAGGAACAGGCTAAAAAAAAGGACAGTCCCAGCATGAACTATAAATTGCCAGGCTCTACACTCAAGTAGCATAAGATTATCTTTCCCTGGCTATTTATACACTGAACTGCTTCCTGTCTTGCCATGCTCTCAAAAAACATACTATTTAAGAGAAACTACTAGACACTAGTCCCAGATCCAGGAGACAACACAGCACATTCCAGACCTCAGACTAATGTAGCTTTCATTCCCTGGTTTAGAAGTCAGAACCCATTTTCCGCCACCTACCACTGGTCATGTGGGACACTTTTGCAAGCTTCTTCATAACATTATCAAGACGTGACTGAGTGTTGTCTAACTCATGAGAGAAGTCATCCAACATCCTGGGGACAAAGAAGAGGGGAGCTGTGTCAGGTAAACAACCTAAGCAACTTGTACTGATTAGTTAGCGATGTATCTCAAGGACTTCACTACACGCACAAGACTGTCACACACCTACAAAAAATAACCCAATCCCCAGGCAAAGTACAAAAACACATTTTAGGGTCTTATTTGATAGTGTCAAAACAAAAATTTGCTCAACCAGCAGTTTTACTCTGGTGGTAAATGAGAACTCATTTGGACTAATTTTCTAAGTGCTTTCCCTGATGTGTGAAGTCAGTACATAAGCTGGCTCTGGTGATCTCTGCAAGGCGAGCAGTAGATGATAAACATTTGATCCAAAATTAGCGAAACATGTTTAGGCTTAACCATTTAAGGTCCAAAATGTCACATTGTTAAAAGCTTTGTCGCTTATGCGGAGCGTTTAATTATGTATCATAAGGGAATGTGATTTAGAATTGCTGTTAAGTATCCTACCATTCTGGTTTTAAATGCTGTAGGAAAGTTACTAAAACCTGTCCGGAGCTGTTTGATCACTGTCAAGAATCCATTTTGAGAGAGAAGTACATCCAGGATAAACTTATCACTTATTCTTGAACAGGTAAGATTTTAAAGCTTCCTTGACCAGTTGCTTTGCTTTTAAAAGGATTAAGTTTCTTCTCTCCCTGTCTCCCACCGTTTTCCATTGTTTGTTGTCTCTTCCCATTCCATTTGTTCTGTTCTTTGCCTCTCCCCCCTCCCCCCCACCCTTTTTAAGAGAACACAAGCCAACAGGGGATGGATCACTCAATGATTGCCTGTTCTGTTCATTCTCTCTAGGGCACCTGGCATTGGCCACTGTCGGAAAATAGGATATTGGGCTAGATGGACCTTTGGTCTGACCCAGTATGGCCACTCTTATGTTCTTATTGCTTTGCCTTGTTTACTAGTATGTAGTTACCTATGATGTTATCACTATAGTTCTTGAACCACTGTGTTAATTTGTGCTCTGGGAGCTGCCTTGGTAGCACAGAAGGACACTGCAGAGTTACACAAAAGATGTGTTTAAAGTTTCTCAGAAACAGTTAAACATAGGTATGAACCACTAGTCTTATTGAAAGTGAAACTGCTATCCGGTGTCACTGGAAACTCCAGATATACTATTTGATTACAGAATACATACTTGGAAAGAAGACATCTAATTTATATATAAATGTATGGATGCTGCTGTGAGCTACCCTTTAATCCTTTGTGTGGGCAGAATTTTTTAGCTATGATTGAATAGTATTTGGGATCTCCTGTGTGTCACTAACCAGGCTGACAATATTATTCCAAAGCCACCGTCAGCCAATGATATACAGCTCTTGTCCTTTCTGGGCACAGGAGCACCAATAGTTACATTTTAGTAATATCACCAGCCCTTCCCCATGTCTTATTCCTGAGAACTCCTACAGCCTGGGGTTTGTTTCTCAGCACTCACACTGCTTGTTCCTCCAGCTCCCCACCAATGCGCTGGGACATGTTCTTCAGCACCCCAATGCTGCCAGAGACCAGTTCCAATTGCTCATCCTGCTGCTCCACAATCAACTGGTGCCAGAGAGAAGGGAAACAAACAATTAAAATCCAACATACAGTTGCAACTGGTTCAGAGCCCAATGCTCTGCCACATGCCTGTCCAAACTGGCAAGCCAGCAAGCAGAGTTTAGAAATAGGCTTGAACTTCTAGTGACTAGTCCTGTAATTCAGAGGAATACTTAGTGTTGGTCAATCCTGAAGAATGGCTGTCAAAGCAGCATGACTGGGTTCCACATTTGTCCCAGTAACTCCTTATCAAGTGTTCACTTGACAAGTAAAATGGAATTGTTCCCTATCAGCCTTCCAAATTCAATGCGGGCTTAGAATCAAGATGGGTTCTTGCCATCTTGCATATCACCAGTAGAACAGTTCTGTAGGCTACTGCAAGCCTGATCTCATATTTGTGCAATCCCATTACCTTTAATGGGTGGAAGAGACTGGAACTTAGTAGCAATTCTGATGATGCATATGATGGAACAGAATCCAGATCGCATTGCAGAGTCAGCATAGCTAAGAGTTAACATAAGTACAAAACTAGTCACTAAAATGATCGGATATGACTGAATCAGGGATGGCAAGGTATTTACCAAAAGTGTGTTTTACTGTACTGGGCAACATTAGTTAGTCCCAGTTTAAAGCATTTTCTATTTAAAAAATTTTCATTAAGGCACATGTTACACTTCATTTTAGTTACATATTTAAGTTGTGGTTACTTAAGGCAGATTTAGGGCTTAAATAAATAAAATTGCTGTGATTAATGTAATTATGCTACTGAACACTGGAATGTCTATACATTTTGATTTGCTATTTTCTCAAGGAAGCTATGTAATATTGAAAACTGAAATGACATGTTGAAAACATTCAATGATATGAAAATGACAAGAATGCAGAGTGGCAGGCTTGAAGCACTGAGCAATCAGAAGTGATAGAGCTGCAGACTGCCAGTCCAGGTCCATTAAGTCATGCAGCATTCTGTAGCAGCAGACCAACTTTGATGTTGTGGATATTTCTGTTTTGAATGGATGTATCCTCAGTTTGAAAAGATTTGCTCTATGGTTGCTGAACTTTCTGGACCCTGTCCTAAACAAATTTCTCCTAGGGAATTGCCAACTCTGCTCTGAATACACTAAAGAAACAGTTGTTAGGTAAGACTATACCATTTGACTTTGGTGCACAAACACATTTTAAAGATCTATCAGCTGCCCTTTACAAGGTCAGTACGTACTTGGGATTATTCAATCACTTAAAGAGCTGAAAAGTTTGTTTGGAAATACTTTGTGGAGAATGTTACCAATACCTCACTTCATTTCTTCCAAGAACCTATGCTTAGGTGGACAGCTACATATAAACTTGGGCACTGTCCAGACAATTCTTCAAATGAGCTTGCAGCAGTCAAAGTAAGCTACCCTACAATGGTTCCTAGCACTGCTAATGATTGATTTTCTATTAAATCATAAATGTATTGTCAAAAGCACAAAGAAGTAGACATTACTGTATAGAGCTAGCTTATCATTTTATTTTACTTAGCTGTAACTATTACATCACCTTAGACATGTATGTTGTTACATCCATCTTGATTAGCCTATCTTAAGCAGGCAGAGCCCATAATACTAGTGGTTTGTATCCCACACTGGCTCCTCAGCTAATTCAAGGTTCTGGTCCTAATCTTTAATGCACTAAATCAGAGTGCTCAGATAAGGTGATGAACATAGTACAAATACTTAAGGGAGTGGGGCCTCACTAATGCAAAGAACATTTCAGTTCAGTGGCACCTGCTCTCAGGGGAGAAGCTGAAATTGTCCATGCCCATGTGTGAATTCTCAGCATCTATAGCCAGTCTCAGTGGAGGGTCTCTGACATTAAGTCTTCTTACTACAGGTGATCAGAATGAACCTAAGCCAAGCTGACTTTAGGGGAAAATCCATCTCCTCCTCCCCCACCCCCCAAAAATAAAATAATAAAGTCCTAGTGCACTAGAAGCTAAAAGCATACATCAAAGGACAAGAGAGGCTAAGATTGGGGTTCATTACAGATCAATTTAATACAACTCAGCATTATAATTTGGCACACAAATTTTACAGTGAAGGGTCCTCTTAGGGGTGGAATAAATGCACCCGTTTTTTCTTTGAGAGATGAAGAAAAGTCAATGCAGCAATATCAAGGGGTATTTAATGCGTCAGCCCTAAATGAACCTTTATTCAAGATACATGTAAAAGCAGAGTCATTTTTTGAACTGGAATGGAGGAATCTGGCAGAATCAGGTATTCTCCCCACCCCCTTACGTTTCTATGCTTCACAAAGGATTTCATCAGCATGTGGCACCTTCCAGATGGGTTATATCTTTTAGTTGCCTTCCACACAGACCTATACATCCAAGCCCTAAACTTTAAGTTTGTGTGCCAAAACGTACACACCAAAACCACCTTAAGCACAACAGTCAATATTTAGGTGCCTACAACAGGTATGCAGGCAACCAACATTGAAAACAAATGGGCTCATTGTATTGAGCACAGAAGATGGCTCATGGCTGGATGTTTGAAGACTTTTGGCTATTAGTGCCAGTACCACCATCTCCTTACACGGCCATTAGCAAGGGATCCCTGTGCACTATCATGCAGGAAATACTATACCTGCTGCTGAGCCTGTTGCTCCTCAATGAAGTGTGAATTGGCTAACTGTAGTTCTCGATCCAAACCGCCATATTTATCTGATCCAGAGCTCCAACTCTGACCTCCACTTTCTCCCAGCAGTGCCTGTATACATACACACAGGAAAATTTAATCAGTAAGACACTCCAATATATGGTCATGTCACCTCACCTAAAACCAAGTTCCAAGTGGAAGCAGGAAAGAGGATTAAGTAGTACCCCATGTTACCCAACTCATTATATACAAGAAGTCACTTTTGTTCCATCTCTATTCCTATTCCAGCAGCAGATTGCTGTAGTTGCTGGCCCTTAAACAGGAGAATGGATGGAATGTTGGGGGTCACACGGTTCTGTGACTGCTGCAGTTGGGCAGCTGGAGAGAAGGAACAAATATGAAGAAAAGTGCACTGAGAGCAGCTAGACCCACTTGGTGAGGAGAGAGAAGAGGACCAGGCACTGAAAGAAGGTTAACAGGTGCCAGATAAAGTGTGAGCATGGAACAGAAGGTCAGGGAAGGGGAAAAACAGAAGACAAGCAGTAAGCCAACAGAAAATAAACACTGTCCCCAAAAAGATTGAGTACATTGCTGGTTCTCTCCAGTGACTAAGAAATTAGTTCTGGCTAAGACTTCCTGGTTCAGGGGTGGCAATCCTAGTGTTATTTAACCTGGTATGAGAGTTAAGTGAACTTGCAACCTTATACCTATATTCCAGATTGTCAATGAACTTTTTCTAATAAGGCAGCATTCAAGAGAACTCACTTACACCATGATGCTAATATCTCAGTGGTGACTTGCTACTGGTCACTGCTGTCATAACTTCCTTCAGACTGAAAAGGGGTTGGGGGAAGAAAGGAACTCCAAAAATAAACTGCAGAATCCAGTAGCTTCCTTCAGGTGTTATCAATGCTAGGATTGGGTCATACTGTTCTATCTCAGCTGCATTCTTACTCCTGGCAACATCCAGATACTGGGAAAGTAGGGAAATAAAGCTTTAAGGACGGGCATAAGTGAGTCATGACTATACTTTAAATGTTGAGCAAGAAGTTGCATTAACCATATAATGATCAGGCCTGCCTTCTCCTCACCAGCCTGTCTGGAAATTTGACACTGATGAATCTACTGAAAAGTCAGAAATGTATCTTCTGTATTAAGTGATTTATGCATGCAGACACTTCAGTAGAGGCTGCTCTGGAGGTCACTCTGCAATTACTTGTAACTCTCTCCTGCTAGTGGAGGGGCAGGCAAACTTTTTGGCCTGAGGGCCATGTCGGGTTTCCAAAATTGTATGGAGGGCCGGTTAGGGAAGGCTGTGCCTCCCCAAATAGCCAGGCATGGCCCAGCCCCCACCCCCTATCCAACCCCCCCGCTTCTCACCCCCTGATGCGCCCTCCCAGGACTCCTGCCCCACCCAACTCTCCCTGTCCCCTGACCTTCCACCCCTGACTGCCCCCTGGGGACCCTTGCCCCATCCAAGCCCCCCCTCCTTTCTGACTGCCCCCCTGGTATCCCTGCCCCCATTCAACCCCCCCTCCATTCTCCCCCTCTGACCGCCCTAACCCCTATCCACACCACCCTGAACTCCCCTGCCCTCTATCCAACCCCCCCCTGCTCCCTGCCCCCTTACTGCGCTGCCTGGAGCACCAGTGGCTGGCGGCGCAACAAGCTGCTGTGCCACCCGGCTGGAGCCAGCCATGCCACTGCACAGCACAGAGCACTGGGTTAGGCAGCGGCTCTGCAGCTGCGCTGCCCGGCAAGAGCTTGCAGTCCTGCCACCCAGAGCATTGCACCAGCCGCGCAGTGAGCTGAGGCTGCAGGGGAGGGGGACAGCAGGGGAGGGGCCGGGCAGGAGGGTCCTGCGGTCCGGATGTGTCCTGCGGGTCGTAGTTTGCCCACCTCTGTGCTAGTGTAAGTCACGTCTACTTACATTACAAGCAGAGACAAGTTGATGACCATGTCCTTTACACCAACTCTTTCCTGACTCCTCTTATAATGAGGCTTTGCTATGTTTACATAGTCAAATAGATATTGCGAAACATAGGATTAGAAGCCATGAATGCTAGAATTACAGTCCTAGATCAAAGACTCACAACCTCTCCGGCTTCAGATTCCTCCTCTGAAAAATGGGGATATTTTTTTCCCTCCTAGGAGCAATGCAAGACTGGATGGTGTATAAGCAGTTTGAGGCAAAAACTACTGAATAGTAACTTATTACCTCATGTGAAAGGTTTGGAAAGCAACCAGAGCAAACTGTGCCCGCAAGAATAAGTGTTTTCACTGATTACTAGCCACAAAAAGATCACATGCCAGCAAAATGGATGCTTTTCCAGTTTAAGATAGATATTTGTTTTTTTGTAAACAAAGCTTCTGGTGGAAACAGGGTAACAAGATGCATGCTGGCAGTCAGGTGTTTAAACTGGCATTTATTTTGTTTAATACCAATGTACTCTACCGTAAGGTACATGAGCCCCTTAGCCAAGTCAGTGTACTTTCATCTAACATGTAGCTTAAGTCAGCAGCTACTATACTTGAACTATAAGGAGTTATCAACCATCTCGAAGGATTCTTGTGTCCACTTTAGCCAGCAGTCTGCTATTGGTTCTCACCTTCCTGTTTTTTCTTTCAGACAGTGCCTGCACAGATGAGTTTGACATCTGATCCTTCATTTCCTGTTTATTAAAGAAAAAGGTATATGATCAAATTTTAAATGATTGCCAATTTGCTAAAATAATGGCTTAATTAAACATACATAGCAAGTTTTATGGAGGACCAAAGAGCCCTTTACTTACAAGCATGTGCTTTAAAAAATCCTGGAAGACTAAAGTAATATTACAATTCACAGTTGCCCTAATGCTAAGGAAAATGTTAATGAAGCCTAGAAACCCTTGTGGCAGAATATTTTGAAAAGGTTAGTGATTTACTACTGGTTTTGCTCCTCCCCATTTTCCACTGCTGTAACAATGCTTGATTTGTGTAGCTGATTGAAAAAATATTTTCTTAAGTGGTGTGTATGAAGGACTGTGTTCTAGCTGTTGGAAGTTAGATCTCCTGCATTTCCTCCCCACCCCAGTGCCACTTTGGACAAGCCACGTTTTGTGCTTGAATTTCTCCTCTATAAAATGGGTATCATTCTTTCTTAAGTCACTATACAAGTGCATGGAAGTCTTCTTTGACCAATGAGCACTTTGAGCTCCTTAGATGAAAGCCACTATGATAGCAGATGACTTTGAAGTCTAGAAGTTGCATTCAGAACAGTCTATACTGAAAGTGAGACCCCCTGCCACCATGGATATATAAAAGTGAAGTAGTGGCCAAATATGATAACTAAAGTGGATGATAATCTCAAGGCTGGCACAAATGTCGGATATCACCAGAATATCTGGTGCATTCTTGCTCCAGATATCTTGGGATATCGTATGTGGCTTGCTCCAAAAGCCACATACGATATCCCAAATATACTGGGACCTCCCCAAAGAATTACTTTTCACAAGGGAGCACTCTAGTAAATCTGTTAGAAATGCTAACTAAAGCTGTAGAGTCAACTATGTAAATTAAAATGCCTAAGAATTAAAAATAAAAAGCATTGCTCAAAAATAAGACCATGCTAGTGATTTATGTTTAGAGGTGTTCTTGAGCTGGGTTATTTTCACATTAGTCAGACTGCAGCCTGGACAAGAGGGGACAGTGTGAATTTACCTGATTTACTCAAGATAAAAAACCAGACTATATAAAGGCAGCCACATAAGCATGGATCCACTACCTTTGTCTGACAGTTTCAGGATTAGTTCCCTAGAAAGCAGGCTTCTACTTCAGGAAGAATTGTAGTTAGATAACAATACTGCAAATAGGGTAAGAACTCAGTTCCCAGTGAGAACACAATTTGGTGGCTTGCTATGAATATCAACTAAGAATCTTGTCAGAACCAGCAGAAATTAAGGTTTGTGTTAAAAATTAAAAAAAGGGGGGGGGGGGGGAATCTTAAATCCAATTGGGAGAGAATTTCTTAACTAGCATTTACTTATCAGATGTTAACACTCTCTCAAACACTAAAGTTTCCCTTCTCCTTCAATTACTTTCTGGTTGTTAAAATCCCTCCCAACCAAATATGAATCTATCCTACTCATTCAGGCCCAACTAAACCCAGCTGACCTTTTCTCCATACTTATAGTAGTAACTGCTGCTCCCGTTATAGTTAAACTGCATTTCCATTCTAACTTTGTTTTCAGTTACAGTAACTCCTCACTTAAAGTTGTCCCGGTTAACATTGTTTCATTGCTGATCAATTAGAGGACATGTTTGTTTAAAGTTGCGCAATGCTTCCTTATAATATTTGGCAGCCCCCTGCTTTGTCCACTGCTTGCAGAAAGAGCAGCCTGGTTGGAGCTAGCTGGTGGGGGCTTGGAACCAGGGTGGACCGGCAGCCCCCCATCAGCTCCCCTAAGTTCCCTGTGCGGCAGTCCCCCAGCAGGCTATCAATTGCTGGGCAGTTGAGCTGTTCCTCCCTTCATTGCAATGTGCTGCTCCTGCGAGCCTCCTGCTTGCTGTGCAAGGGGGGTTGGGGTGCGTGCTAATGTCAGGGAGTCCTCCTCTTCCCCCCCACTCCTTTACCCCATCTCCACAGAGCGGGAGGGACACATGACAGGGCTCAGGACGGAGGGAGCTTGCTGGCAGCAGCTGCTGTCTCAAGTTGCTGATCTACTTAAAAGGCAGTGTACTTAGAATGGGGTCAGCATGTGTCTCACACACACACACACACACACACACACAGTCTCTCTGCCATGCTGTCTCCCCTCTCTCCATTCGAGCTGCCTTGTAGAACGTGAGGCTACATTAACAACGTGTTAACCCTTGAGGGGCTCAGCCGAGTGCTAGTTCATCATTTAGCAGTAAGGCATTCCCTGGGAAATATCCCACCCTCTGACTTCACCACCTCAACCAAGCTTAACAATCTTCATTGCTGCGTACAGTATTAAGTTGTGTGTGTGTGTATATATATATGCACACACAAACACACACTTTTTTTTTTTTTAAAGAGTATCTGGTGAAAAAAGTTTCCCTGGAACCAACCCCCACCCCCCATTTACATTAATTATTATGCAGAAACTGGATTCACTTAACATTGTTTTGCTTGAAGTAGCATTTTTCAGGAACATAACTACAACGTTAAACGAGGAGTTACTGTATTTAAAGCTTTGTGAAAGTGATCTTTTAGGTCAAAATTTTCCAGATGCGTGTCTGCCCAAAGGTGAGCTTTTTAAAATCTAAGCAAGAACTAAGTCATTGGTGAATAAAAACCCCCAATTCTCCCTTAGTAAACTAAACACTAGTAACCTTTAACAGCTATAATGCCAGAACAGCTGAGGGTAGGAAATTGATGTCTGGTATGTAAATAGCATGACATACCTTTGAACAGTTCAGTGGAAGTTGATTTTGATTTGAATCTTTGAAAGTTTGCACTTCAAATATGCACAGCACAATTAAAACAGCATTCAAAGCTAGACTCATTTCCTCTCTGCCTCTTGCTGTAGTAGAGGCAGTTATGTTGATTCTTCATTTCCAGCTGCTTCTATAGGTCCAGATTGTTCATTGCAAAGAGGAACCTGAACACTTGTAGAAGCAGCTGGAAGTGAGGAGAGCCAGTAGTAGAAGCCAACCAGCTCTTTGCAGACAACAAGCAAGTGCTTCACTGACCACGGCTTGGGAACCCTTATCAGAGGAATTATGCTGAAAATGAGGGTGGTGAGAAATCAGGTAACAGTTTGATATTAGAATGACACTGGAAACTAATTTCCAGTACTTTGAAGTGGCCATGGGCTTTTACACACTATCACTGAAAATCCCCTCCACAAACAATAAGCAGCCAAGCTCCTTACCCTGACCACCTGCCGTGTACTTGTGATGAAGGCTTTTCTTACACCCAGCTCTGTTGCATCAAGGTTGAATTTCCGAGGATTTGCTTCAACAATGCGTAAATAAGTCAAGGAAATAATTTAACTGGTATTCAGCATTTATGAAGATCTAGCTATCCTGGCTGCCTGGAAAGGGCTCCCCAACTCCTATAATTCATAAGTGTAATTGTACCTTTCCAAAACTTTGGTTAGTAAAGTACTAGATAGATTATGTTCCTATCACAACAACTTAAAGAAAAAAGTGTGGAAGGAATGCATTCTACAGGACATGTATCAGCATGCAGAGTCTCCCTCTCCCACTTAAATATTTGGGTTCTCTGATCTGTACTGTGTAGCACTTTCAGAAGTTTGAACTTAAAATAAAGGAGAGAGACTAGCATCCTCCCAAAATCATCTAATATAAGCTTGATTGCATGAAATAAATTTATCCAACAGAAGGTGCTTAAGTGAACAGAACATTTCATTTTAAACTGCATCTTATTGGGGAGGAAAACATAAGGAACACTTTTGCCTGAAAGTACTTTATTGTTTGAAATTTAGGATATAACTGACCGTTGTTAAACTAAACTGTACATAGTGCAATTTAATGCACTCAGTAACTCCAATGAGAAATTTATATAGAGTGTGATGCATATTTGAGACTAAACTACTCCTTAAGAGCCATAATGATCTCTTGGCTAGCTATTATGTAGGTCCATATATGATTTATCCAACGGACTGCAGCAGCCCTATAGAAAGGATATTAATAGTTTCATCCAAGTCTTCCAGGTCCCACTCAATGCTCCGCAGGTTATTCCTGAGCTCATTGGTGGTCCAGTCAACTTCTTCTCTTGTAGCTGTGGAGGGATCTTGCAGGAGCTCTGTCCATCTCTGGAACAGCCCCTGCGCAGTGTTCACTGCTTTTTGTACCTCCCTGCAATTGAAAAGAGGGGAAGGTAAAGGATGATTAGCATGTATTCTCTGTATTGACAAGACTAAGGGCTTGTCCAGATGGAGAAATTGACTAATCTATTAGTTATACCAGTCTTTTCTCTATGTAGATAAACCCTGAGCAGGGAACTGTTGTCACTAATTTTCACTGTAAACCTGCCTGCATCAATAATCCCCAGAACTTCTTCCTCCAAACCCTCCTTTCTTTTGAAAATGAAAGATTCTTCACATACAATGGATGCGAAACAGTCAACATCTTGTCTCCTCCCATAGTGTGGTAGAAATTACCACATTATGAAATTCTGTCACAGCAATCCCAATTATTGAAGGGACCCAAGCCTTTAGCCAATTGCTGCCATACAACAGAATCTTCACACATTTCCCTAGTAGTTATATTTCAATACTCTTCTCTGGACAGAGGAACCAGCCTACACTTTGCATTTCTATTGCATCTTTCATCTCAGGACTGAGAAGAACCGAGGTAACACTGTAGTATCAAGTGCACATTATGTTCTCCCCTACAACAATAGTTTCACCTCACAACAAAGGCAATAAGAATTGCAGCAATTGTCCCCCTAGAGTTTTTACATGGATTGTATTCAGTGTGGCCCTGGTGATTTTAATATTACCATTCAGATACGGTAGTTTACTAAACTGAACTGCCTTTGCTGTTGCTGCAAGCTCCATGGAAAAGTGCATTCAATTTATATCATGGAAATGCACACTTTGCTGATGGCACTGTGACTATCACTTAACAAGTAGCAAATATCTACCAGCAAATACTGCTAGCCTTATTCCTGTGGAATATCCATTCAAATTAACGGGAAGTCAGGACATGACAAGCATGACCAGTCGTAAGAGCAAACTATGGCGGGCAAACTACGGCCCGCATCCTGCTCGTCAGACCTTTTAATCCATCCCTCAAGCGCCCGCTGGGGAGCGGGGTCAGGGGCTTGCCCCCCTCCACGCATGCCATGGCTCTGAGTGGTTCCTGGAAGCAGCAACATGTTCCCCCTCTGGCTCCTACACGTAGGGGCAGCCAGGGGGCTCCACACACTGCCCCAGCCCCAAACGCCAGCTCTGCAGCTCCCATTGGCCGGGAACCGCAGAGCTGTCAGCGCCGCGCCTCCGTGTAGGCGCTGGAGGAGGGACATGCCGCTGCTTCTGGGAACTGCTTGAGATAAGCGCCACCCGGCGCCTGCACCCGTGACCTCCTCCCATGCCCCAACCCCCTGTCTCAGCCTGGAGCCCCCTCCCATACTCCAAACTCCTCTGCTCCACCACCAGCCTGCAACCCCCTCCTGCACCCCAACCCCCAATTTCGTGAGCATTCATGGCCCGCCATACAATTTCCATACCCAGATGTGGCCCTCAGGCGAAAAAGTTTGCCCACCCTTCCGTAAGAGGCACATCCCTTCTCCTCCTCCCCTTATTTGTCGCCTATCAAATGGCCTAGCATATTTTGGGGCACTAAACATAATAGCTTTGACTAAGGATACAGTACAACTTATTTGCTTTCCTCAGTCACAAGTAAACTTTGTTAATGGAAGTTTGGGTTTCTTTATTTTGTACCCAAACATATTTGGAAAGTACCAACAAGTGGAAATTTCAAGTAAGGTTGGATATTCATAGATGAGAAAAGTTACACAAAGGAAAAATCTACTTAAATAAGATGAGCTAAAAGGCTATCCTCAGAGCTAAATTTGAAGAGGACAAAAGCAGAATTAGTGTCATCTGAGGGGACAGCATGAGAGAAGCTACATCTCCTCCTTTCACACAGCATGAGCAAGTCTTCACACCTCTAGACAAGCTCTGTAAAGTTTGCCTGGACATAGCCCAGTTCCCAACCCAGAGCATTTTGTTTTCTCTCCCATAACACCATTTCATCCTTGAAGCAAGTGTCACTTTCACCCTCCACATTGGTGAACTCTTACCCACCTCTTACCATATTCACAACTGCTTTTTCCTTCTTTTGTTTCCCTGTGTATCTCTCAACAATCCCTGAACTCTGTTCAGCTTGTCATGATTTCATCAGGACTTGAAATTAAGAATTTTTCCAGTGCAAGTTTTCAGTTTATTTAACCCCTTCTAGCCCAAACTCTTTGCAACCACATACAAGTCATGCCACATCAATGGCTCTCAGACAATATTGCCCTATGCCAGCAGCTCTCCCTAAATATTGATCTCCCTCGTTCCAATTTTTTGTACCTTATCCCCAATTTGAGATCTTTGGCCCTCAGCATTCATGAAGCCAGTGAGCCACTGACTCACCAGACTAGCATCATATTAATTATATCCCTCCAACATCTCCTGAACTCAGAGCCTGTTCCTTCCACCTGCCTACTTGTCTCCTTAGGATAGAACAGTGGCTCTCAACCTTTCCAGACTACTGTAATCCTTTCAGGAGTCTGATTTGTCTTGTGTACCTCAGGTTTCACCTCACTTGAAAACTATTTCCTTACAAAAATCAGACACAAAAATACAAGTGTCACAGTACACTACTACTGAAAAATTCTTATTTTCTCATTATCATAATTATAAAAAAAAAATCAATTTGAATATAAATATATACCTCTACCCCAATATAACGCTGTCCTCGGGAGTAAAAAAACAAACAAACATACTGCCTTATAGGTGAAACTGTGTTATATCGAACTTGCTTTGATCCACCAGAGTGCCCCCCCCCCCCCAAGAGCGCTGCTTTACTGCATTATATCCAAATTCATGTTATATCGGGTCACATTATATCGGGGTAGAGGTGTACTTACATTTCAGTGTATAGTATATGCAGAAGTATCAACAAGTCGTATGAAATTTTAGTTTGTACTGATTTTATTCATGCTTTATGTAGTCTGTTGTAAAACTAGGCAAATATCTAAATGAACTGATGTACCCCTGGAAGACCTCTGTGTACCCTCAGAGGTACGCATACCCCTGGTTGAGAACCACTGGGATAGAGGATTTTTCCCCCCCAGCGCATCTGTCTCCACTTATCTCAAGTAAAATATTCTCTCTATGCAAGGCCAGCCATACGTACCATAAATGCATGCAAACCCTTCAATGCCACACTTGAGGGAACACTATATACCTACAATGAACTGGCAACTCATGAGCCAGTCCCCTCTCTCTCAGCAATAGGCTGGGTTCCAAAATTTGTAAAGTTTTCCCCTCAAAATGCCTGCCTAGGTTCACAGGACTGTAGAGTTTTGCTGCTCTAACTAGAGCTAGGCCAACTCAAGTGGTCACACCCAAATAATGATCACCTGAGTTAACTCTGCAATGAAGAAACACTCTTCCAACCCCCCACCCCCCCAATACCATTCTCTAACCACTATTGTTTGTGTATGTAGGAGATTTTTTTTTTACCCTGAGTTTAACTGATTGCCTATTACCTATCTTGAGTTAACAGGTTTATAAAGGCTAGTCTGGACAGTCCCCACACATTTGCTCTAAGTTAAACATTTCTGGTATACTCTATTGCTCAGCCTAGACTGAAAGACATCACAAACACTTGTCTCCTGGAAAAAATATTTGTGAAACGTAGACTAGCTTTCACAAACATTAGCTATCCCCATTTTAATTGGCAATTTTATTCAAGTACATACAACCCCTAGTGGACTATGGCATAGTCCATTGTACCTCAATGGGAGCAGATCAGGTGCTGGAAATGTGGTCACCCATCCCACATACACCCTTGGAGCAGAGCATGAGGCAGGTGGGGCCAGAAGCACTTACAAGGAAGTTCGTTTCTCTTTGGATAGAAAGACTGAGTAGTGGGGATTCCATTGGAGTGGGGGGGAGGGAATTCCTCTGCCCCAGAGATTCTCACATGTCATAAAACCTATAACCCCCACCCCTTTCCATTCACCTCCACTGATCTCTCCCATCTTCTCTACTAACCTGCCACTAGCACCCCCACACCACCCCTGCCAGTCACCCCCCTCATTAACCCTACCTCTGCCAGTTACCCCACCTCACCCCCATTAACCCTGCCCCCACCTCCCCTCATTAACCCTGCCCCTGTCAGTTACCCTCACCTCCCTCATTAACCCTACCTCTGCTAATTACCCCACCTCACCCCCATTAACCCTGCCCCACCTCCCCTCACCCCCTCATTAACTCTGCCCCTGTCAGTTACCCTCACCCCCTCATTAACCCTGCCCCCACCTCACCATTTACCCTGCCCCTCCCCCACTCACCCTTTCACCACAAAGAAGGGGTCCTCCATGGACATGGCCAGCCGCACCAGCGCCGCCCGGGCCCCTCCCTGAAGCCCGGGGGGGGAGGGGGCGCTTCAGTGTCCCTGCCGCGACGGCGCAAGCTCCGGCCTTCCTCTCCCGCACCACCAGGCGCCCCGTGTGAAAAGATGAGGCGAACGAGGCGAGCCCAGAGAGCCCCAATCTCCTCCCCCCGCCGGGGGCCGCCCACTCCTCCGTCACGTGACGGAGGGTAGCGCCCAAGTGGCCTTGTCGCCGTTTCCGCGAGGAGGGGCTTCCGCTGTCACGTGACAGGCGAGAGCGTTCTCCAGTGGGAAATGGGCGTGAGGGGCGGTGCTCTGTCACGTGACACAGGAGAGCGCATCGCCTCCCCCTGAGAATGGGGTACGTGCGTCACGCGAGGCGGGAGTCCTCCCGCCCTGTATCACGGGCGGGGGCTGCCGCCTCGCGCTCTCAGGCTGAGGGGAGGCGTCAGTGTCCTTTGAAACCCCGTCGCCAGGGCGTTGAGGGCTCGGTCCTCAGCTCCTGGAGTCCCCTGGTGAGGGCAGAGGTGCCGTTTCCCAGTCCCCAGTTATAGCTGGCAACAAGGCCTGAGTCTGCAGAGAGCCTGGTGCGGTAGCTGAGAGAGGTGACCAGCCCTGTGCGTCTGAATGGTGTGATGACTCCATGCCCCACTGCTGGGGGCAGAGGGGGTCCTGTAAACACCCTGTCCGGGGGCTTTGTGTGGCAGGAGACACGTGCAACAGGCCCCAGGCCACCCATGGGCTAGTTTGAAGCCAGAGAGGCCTTTTTTGGGGTGGTTTGTCCCCTGTCCAGTACTGAGGCAAAACTGAGCATGGTTTCTTAGTAGCATGCACAGAGGGCACCATTTTAAAGAATGTGCTAGTGCCACCGATATGACCTTGCATGCACTGCATCTCAGATCGTACTGGTGGGAGCAGAGTGATGCAGTCTTCAAAATGGCATAGTCTGTGAGGCTTGAGCTTGCATACACATCACGCTGGCAGGGGCAGGCCCAGGGTGTTCCTGGAGGTACCAGAATGTCCAGAATTCTGGGTCTCCTTCAATGCCCACTCTATGCACCCACCTAAGCAGATACTTCCTGGCCTTTGGATTTACAGGGAACCCCTGCTTTTCTTGAGGGGAATCTGCTACTACTCTTGGGGTTACAGAAGGGGGCCTCGTCTCACTGCTTTTGCCTCAGTGGGAAGAGAGTACCCCTGCCACCACAACTCCAAGTGGAAGGTGGGACCACAGTATGGGAGAACCATGTTATGGTGTCTAGGGCCCTGGATGGCCTTAATCTGGCCCTATCCACCCTATTTGTTTCCTTCACATGTCCCCTTACAGGTGGAGCTGGCAGCAATGCCTAAATTTAAGACTGCATAATATTTCCCATTATAACACTGTTTTCAGTTGGTTAAACTTTGCCACACTTTAACCATCTGGGTTGAGATTTTCCATGCCAGATGTCTGCCTCAGGCTGAATTTTGTTGGGAGTTTTAGCAAAAACAGTATAGCCATTTCCAAGGATGAGGTTGTTTTGACAATGTTTAAAAAGAAAAACAAAAAAACCCTTACAGCCATATATTTAAAAAGTTCTAGTGCCTTCATGTTTTGGAGTAGGGACTTGAAATGGGTGAAGAGAGAGCCCTGGGTTCAGGGAGATTTCTTTTACTGTCCCTGTGAAAATCTACCCAAATTTGGCCAGTTATAAATGTTTGAAAATGGCCAATAGCACATGGCTCAGTAGTGTTTAAGAGATGAAAATCTCCTTATATTCCAGCCCCACAGCGTTCTCTAGGCAGATCTCTCAACAATACTGCATTGAATAAGTACATCCTGTGTTGGGCTGGCTCAGCTTCTTTGCCCTGCCTCACTGCATTCCCAACTGGTCTTCTACAGAACAGAGTTTGCCTGCACTTTTGGAACCCTGCTCCTCAGCCCCTCTCTCAGGAGCAAAGACAGGCCTGGGCCAAAAGGAGGGGAGCTGCCTGAGAACCAGAAAGGGTTTTATTTATTTTGTTTTTAGTTTTGGGGTGGGGGAGGCAGGCAAGAGAGGAAGTTCTGAGCTGACATGTTAGTTCCAAAACAGGAAGGGGAAGAGAGAGTGGAGCTGGATTTGCTGGGCTCTTTCTGCTTACCTTTACCTCCTTGTGGAAAAAATGGTTCCACTCCATACCCATTCCTACCTTAAATCTCTTGTTGGCTCCTACACAGTTTCTCTTACAGGTCTCTCTCTGCTCCTTGGACAAGAGCAAGGTAGAGGAGCAAGAGGCCCAGAGCAGCAGGAGCTGCTGGGAGTCCCTGGGCCCTAGGAGGACAATAGAGAAGCAGTAGCAAGGTAGAGAGGGTGCAGCTGGCAGTAATTGGACAGAAGAAGATGTGTTCACTGTGTGCATGGTCAGGGAGGGTGCCCCTGAGAGGGGACGGGCATGTACCTGTGTATGGATATATATGTGGAGCTGCATTCATTAAATTTGGGGAGATCATAGATGTGGGTCACCACCACACCCGTCCCCATTACCAAAATGTGCAACCCCTGTGTTATTTCTGTGTTGTGCCATAAATGGCAGATAATACTGTCTTTAAGGATGTTTCCTCACTGTGTGAACTAAATAAACTAATTTTGCAATCTGTATCATTTTAATCATGGTTTATTTAATTTACACAGTGAGGAAACATCCTTAAAGACATTTAATAGTTTAAAAACATAGATTATGTTTTTGTGGTGCAACATGCAATTACATAGGAATTATACCTTTTGGTCATTTGTTACACTATTCTATGGATTCATGTCAGCTGTACTGAATTTGCTCTGTCCAGGGTTCTCAGATGTTGCAAGGCATTGTGGGGAAGAATTTAAATACAGAAGTCATCTGTTAAGAGGAAAGTTGCCTGAAGTAATGTAGTCCGATGTAACATTGATAAAGATACTCATATTAGTCTTTTGTTCCTACCAATTTGCTGTGAACCAGCCAGTTAGGTCCAATTATGCCATTGCATTCAAACCTTTGACCTGAAAAACATATAGTATATATTAATTGCCAAATGCCACATTCATTTTTAAAAGCATCCTTGTTTTCAGAATGTTCAACAGAATTTTTTAACAGTTCAGTTGAGAGCCTTAAAACTTACACGCTCAGTATTTTCATGCTAAACACAATATCAAAATGGTGAACTAGTATCAAAAGGTTACACTTTCTCTTCAAGCAACACTAGTCACTTATTTATAATATAGTGTTTAATTCTTTACCTCCTGCTCAACCCTATTAAATATAAGCAAAAAGAACGAGGAGTACTTGTGGCACCTTAGAGACTAACAAATTTATTTGAGCATAAGCTTTTGTGGGCTAAAACCCACTTCATCGGATGCATGCAGTGGAAAGTACAGTAGGAAGATCTATATATACACAGAGGACATGAAAAAGTGTGTGTTGCCATACTAACTATAGCGAGAGTAATCAGTTAAGGTGGGCTATTATCATCAGGAGAAAAAAAAATTTGTAGTGATAATCTGGATGGCCCATTTCCAACAGTTGACAAGAAGGTGTGAGTAACAGTAGGGGGAAAATTAGCATGAGGAAATAGGTTTTACTTTGTGTAATGACCCATCCACTCTCAGTCTTTATTCAAGCCTAATTTAATGGTGTCCAGTTTGCAAATTAATTCCAATTCTGCAGTTTCTCATTGGAGTCTGTTTTTGAAGTTTTTTTTGTTGGAGTATAGCGACTTTGGGGTCTGTAATCGAGTGACCAGGGAGGTTGAAGTGTTCTCTGACTGGTTTTTGAATGTTACAATTCTTGATGTCTGATTTGTGTCCATTTATTCTTTTGCGTAGAGACTGTCCGGTTTGGCCAATGTACATGGCAAAAGGACAACTATGATGAGTTTTCCTGGGGTGCAACCTGGAATTGGGGTACCACTGAGCCCTCTGGCTTACCAACCTGGGCTCCCTCTCACACTGTGATGATGTGACAAGCTGAAAACCTCTCCAGGTACTGCATTTACACAAACATCCATAGACAGCGACACACCCAGCCATAGGCTCCGACTCTGTGGGTGCTCCGGGACTGGAGTACCCACGGGAAAAAAATAGTGGGTGCTCAGCACCCACCAGTGGCCCCACCGATCAGCTTCTCCCTCTCCCTCCTAGTTCCTCCTGCCTGCCTCAGTCAGCTGTTCAGCAGCATGCAGGAGGCGCTGGAGGGAGGAGGCAGAGCAAGGGTGGGGTGCGCTTGAGGGAGGAGGCAGGGTGGGTGCATGGCCTGGGGGAGAGCGGGGGTCAAGCACCCCCCAGGAAATGACAAAGTGGGCACCTGTGCACCCAGTTACGTTACATGAATGCTTCTCCCAGCTACTCATGAACCAACAACAGAGAGGCTCCAACCAATTCCCCACAGCTCCCCAGCCTAGGACTCCAGAACTGTACCACCTAGCCCTGGTCAGAAGCCTGACCAGTGTAAGTTTATTACCCAGTCCGTCCCTCCCTCAGTGTGGAGAGGACATGCACCAGCTTTTGTACACTAAGCAGAGATTTCCCCAGCACTTCAAGCAAAGTACACTGGTTTAGGTAAAATATAAAACAGATTTATGTCATGAATACTCAATGAGCCTCATGAGGGGCACGCTAAGTTGACCAGAGAGAGCTGGGGGGAGCCCTCTCTCCCTGCTGTAGTCCCGGAGCACCCTCCTGCATCCCAAACCCGTCGTTCCCGCACCCCCAGCCGGAGCCCTAACCCCCTGAACCCCAGCCCTGAGCCCCCTCATCCCCAGCCCCATCCTGGAGCCCGCACCCCCAGCTGGAGCCCTCATACCCCTGCACCTCAACCCTCTGCCGCAACCCTGAGTCCCTTCCTACACTCTGAACCTCTTGGCCCCACCCCCACCACATGAATATTGTTATTTACACCAATATGAAAGGGATGTGTCACATATCACGTCCATATTGGTGCACATAACAAAATTCATTCCGCACAGGTGTGGAAAAAATTAGAGGAAACACTGGTTCCAAGGTGTTGTTTAGAGCAGCTTTTCTCAAAGTGGGATCCGGTACTCCAGGGCGCTCCACAGGCCCCCTCCCTCCCTCCCAGTGCCTTCTGCATGCCAGGGAACAGCTGTTCAGTGGCGTGCAGGAGGCACTGGGAGGGAGAGGGAGTAGCGGGGATGGGGCGCTGTGATGTTCCCCTCTGGTGTTATCTGGACCAGTGATCTGCTAGGTCACTCCAATCCTTGACTCTGGGAGCCAGTCTTACCCTGCTATGCTGTGAGAACCCCCACTCCTGGGCTGTTCATGCACAGCCTTTAGCATGTAAGCTGCTCCTTGGATTATGCAACTGAATGACACTAGCCAATATCTCCGGTCCCAGACACAACCCTAGGAACCTCCATCTTGCAGTGTTCAGTTATGCCCACTGGATGCTGCAAGTTTATATGAGTTCATCAATTTAATAAAGAAATTGATATGTACCAGGCTTATTATCCCAAGGGGAGGCTCTGACATGCTTCAAACCAAACGCACTGCTTCAGGTAGAATAAACAAACAGATTTATTAACTACAAAGATAGATTTTTAAGTGATTATAAGTCAAAGCATAACAAGTCAGATTTGGTCAAATGAAATAAAAGCAAAATGCATTCTAAGCTGATCTTAACACTTTCGGTGCCCTTACAAACTTAGATGCTTCTCTCCACAGGCTGACTGGTTGTTCTTCAGCCAGGCTCTCCCCTTTGATCAGCGCTTCAGTTGCTTGGTGTGGTGTCTGTAGATCAGGGGTTCTCAAACTGGGGGTCAGGACCCCTCGGGGTCGCAAGGTTATTACATGGGGGGGGTCGCGAGCTATCAGCCTCCACCCCAAATCCCGCTTTGCCTCCAGCATTTATAATGGTGTTAAATATATAAAAAGGTGTTTTTAATTTATAAGTGGGGTCACACTCAGAGGCTTGCTATGTGAAAGGGGTCACCACTAAAAAAGTTTGAGAGCCACTGCTGTAGATGTAGGTAGAAAGAGAGAGAGAGCATGGCAAATCTCTCCCTTTGATCATGTTTTTTCTTCCCTCTTGGCTTTGCTCCCCCCCCCCCCGAGTCTGGTGAGCATTACCTCATCACAGTCCCAAACTGACCAAAGAGAAGGGGGGGTAACTCACTTGAGAGTCCAACAGATCCTTTTGTTGCTGCCTAGGCCAGCATCCTTTGTCCCTGTGAGGCTGGGCTGGGTTTGTCCCATACATGCCCTGATGAGGTGTGAACTGCCTCTCTGCTCTTTGAGAGTTTTTGCTTGGGCTTATTTTAAACCATGAAGACACATTTTTCAGCCTCATAACTATATACATGAAATTATAACCTATGACATTACTATAACATTACTGTAACAACAGTTACTATAACATCACTAAAACAACCATGCTCAGTGCATCGTGAGCCTTCCGAAGACACCCGATGTGACAAACTTTGCACTGGATACCACACTTTCATTTTACAAGGATGAACATGGGGGTGCTGGGTGTTCCCCGAGGTACAGAGCGACACAGGTGCGCTCTGGGGCGGGGGCGGAAAGAGGCGGGGAAGAGGAGTGGTACGGGTGGACCGGGGGCGGGAAGAGGTGGGGTGGGGGTGGGGCCTTGGGGGAAAGGGGTGGAGTGGGGGCAGGGCTTGGGGCTGAATGGGGGCCTTGGGGGTCTGCGAAAAATTTTAAATCAAAATGGGGGTCCTCGGGTTGCTAAAGTTTGAAAACCACTGATTTAGAGGTACAGAGTGCCACAATAACTTTCACCTTTTCTAACACTGCTGTGAGCCTGTATAAGCTAAAAGTAAAGCTGATGCTAGTAAAAGTTGGCCAGGTCTTAGAATATCTGATAAGATTATGTGGTGGGCCTGTAATTTCTCAGCAGCTATGTTGAAAGTAAGAAGGTATCAGAAACAGGAGATACATTTTCTATATTTGCTATTATTTCTTTCTCACTTTGTGGTTTTTTTCTTGGTCTTAAAGGGAACAAATTCTGATTTCATCAATAACTCAAGACCATTCAAACTGATTTTGTCCTCTTTTCTCCAAAATGGACAGCTAACCCTTCTTCCTTAATACTGGCTAAACTGTGTCAAACTGAGGATCGTCTCTAGAGAAGATTGCACACTAAAGGAAAGGCAATAAGAGAACTAAGTTAAATGAGATTTACTAATTTCAAATGCTGTAACTGTGTTTCATTTCCTCTTTTGTGTGTGTGTTTTAGTAAAAGATTTTAAAGGTTTTCAGTGGTGGGAATAAGCCAGCAATAACTTGACACTAAACCCTACACAATAATTAATTTTTCAATGTTATATCAGTCAACTAGGGTTTTAATTGCACCTCATTCCTTGTAGGGCCCTGAGACATCTCAGAACTGACTTCTCTGATCCTCCAGTTGCAGAAGACAGTCTCACGATGGGGGACAGAACACACTTTCTGACTGAGGTAGGCAAGGCTGATCATTTCTCATGCACCAAGGATATTGCTCTAGGGGAGGTGGTTACATGTGAGCAATGAAAAGAGGCTATGGTGATGGGGGACTTCATCTTTAGAAATATCAGTAGCTGGGTAAGTGGGGATCATGAGAATTGTTCGGCGACTTGCATGTAGCATGCAAAGGGAGCAGATACCATGAGATTTCTAATTACTGTGTGCTACATATTGTACCAGTGACACAGGGAGACATAGGAGATTGGTCCTGAAAATTAAATATAGCTTGCTAGGAAGAAGGCTCCGCAGCAGGACTTCTGTAGTCGCTTTCTCTGAAATGCTTCCAGTTCCACACTCTGGGCAGCTAGACAGGAAAGCTGGTAGGTAATGAGGAGCATTCAAGTCAGGCAGAGACATATGTGAGAGATGTCAGTAGTACAAAGGTATCTCTGCATCCAGATAGGACACACAATACAGCAGAACTGGAACAAGGGTTGGTAAATTGCTATTAAATCAACATGGTGTCAGATGAAGGAGTTAAATAAAAATGGGTGCATGGTCCAAAAATAAACTGTAAATGTCTATATAAAATTCAAGAAGCTTAACAATGGAAATACTTTTTCACATAATGCACAGCTAGCCGGTGGAACTCATTTCCACAGGATATCACTGAGGCCAAGAGCTTAGCAGGATTCAAAAAGGAAGTATTGATATGGATAATGAGAGTAGCCAGATTTGTTATATACAAAAAAATAACCAAGAGTTCTGGAAGGGAGATAATCCCTCTTGGTTTGGGCCTGAAGCCAAACTCTCAACTATTGGGGGATTTAGGAGGAACTTTCCCTGGGCCAAGTTAATCTGTAACCATGCTAAGTATTCCAGTTTCCCTGGGAGACTCCTGATTTTGTGTACCCTCTCCCTGTCTCCTAAGCAACTGCCTGAAAATCCCATTTTTACGAGAGCAAAGAGTCATGAAGTCAGTTCATAACATGAGAAAACTACAGAGCAAAGGATGATGATAGAGCAGCCAAAGGGAGGGCTTCGCAATAGGGGAAGGATGGTCCAGTGGGTAGGGCCCTGCCCAGGTGGTGTGAGACCAAGGTTCAATTTCTTGCTCTGGTATGGACATTCTGTGTGACCTGGGGCAAGTCATGTGGCCTCTCTGTGCCTCTGTAAAATGGGGATGATAATGCTTCCCTACCTCACGGGTGTTGGGAGGCTAAATACATTGTGAAGCCTTCTGAGATCTACTGATGAAAAGTACTATATAATAAATAGAAATTATTATTAATATTCATTATTAATTAACAGAATGGGGCCATAGACTTGGAATGAGCAGGGAGAGCATACCCTAATGCTTGGTGTGGATTAGGGCAGCTCATCAAGTACATGCTGGCACCATAGGGTACTGAGCCAGTGGGCGGATTAATGAGGAAAGGGGGCTGTTATTTGCCCTGGAGGTGGAGGCATGGTGCCACGAGAGAGAGTGGGGAGGAAGGCCATTATCACTGAGGACATAAGGGGAATTTTACTGGGACCAGAATTACTCAAGCTGGGATTTGGCTAGGACACCTGAGTTCACACCCTGATCCTTGAGCAGAGAGGGTCAAAAGTTCCATAGGAGCTTTACCTTCCCCCCTCCCCCCCTCCGCACGTGCCACATAATTTTGCATCTCATTATACAGCACAGAGTGTTTATTTTACTATAGGCTTCTGCTCCTTAAAGAGGATTATGGTATAACCTCATGCTCTGCTCTGCCCATTGTGCTCTTCTGGGTGTAGTTGATATGCTGAGACCTATCTGTGGGCTTTCCTCCAGACTTACTTTGGAGCTTGCTTTGGTATTAATGATTCTTAACAAGAACCATAAACCAAACAAAAATATCTTGTGATATTTATTGTTGCACAGTCCTTCCAATTCTTCTGTCAACCTAGCTGTGATTACTGTGGGGGGTTAGGCTGACCTAACTACGGTGCACTCGCTGTGACATTTTTTACAGCCCTGAGCAATATAGCTACTGCCTCTCTAGGATGTGGGTTAACTACAGCAACAGAAAATCCACTTCTGTTACTATAGTTTCTAATTTACGGTACTACAGCAGCATAGCTGCAGCTGTACTGCTATAGCACTTGTTGCGTAGACATAACCCGAAGGAAGGACAACTCAATTGGGATCTGAATGTCAAGCTGTAACAAGGATCCTTTTTCCTGGATACACAGGACATAACTGGGATAGAGAGAGAAAACCTGTTCAAATTATGCATGCTTCTGAAACTTCTTTGGTACTACCACAGAACCATTTCAAGTATATCAGTTGAAAGAACACAGAAAAATGACTCTTAATAAGAACTATAAAACAAAAATACCCTTAGATTTATTGTTGCACAGTCCTTATTGGGAGTCAGATGCTGGCACTTTTGATAATCACACTAAGTGATTATCTGCATTTTTAGGTGCCTCAATACTTTTTGAAATCTGGTGTTTAACAGATTGCTGTAATAAGATCCTTTTCTGGGTTTTCCTCACCAGATATATTAACACCAGATTGTATTCAGAAGCTGAGCCAGTAACATCCTAACCTTTTGGTGTAGGTTTTTATTTATGTATTTGTAATTCTAGTTTAAATCTGTACCAGTTTAGTAAATCTATGTAGATGTTGTAGTTGAAAATCATTCTAGACTCTGTTAAGCAGCAGTCCCTTTTTGTTTCCTTTTTAGAAGGGCCTGAGTCATTCTAACCTTGCATTTAAAAATAAATAAAGCATGTGCAAAATGGATAGGAGCTTTGAAGCATCGTTTATCAGGACAGGACTGCTGCTGCAGTTTGAGATGAGAGAGACCTATTAGGTCATCATGCCCACCTCCCTGTAATATTGGGATATAGTCCCCAGAGAGAGGATGTGTAGGTTGGTACACTTAAACTGAGCCAAAGGATCAAAAAGAACCAATGCTTCTATTCATCTTGATTGTATTAATGTATGTGTGGCCTTATCTACCTGGTATGGAAATTTTCTTACACTTCATAGTTGCTAACAGCACACGTTCAGCTTCCCGGGTGTTAACAACACTGGGCATCCTAGTGTAGATTGGTCACTGGTTGCCATGGGCATTTGCATATCTAATTGAGGCTATGTTAAAAATACCTGCAGCCCGTGTATGCTAGAGCATCCTAATGCTGGTTGAGAGAAAGTGGTATTAGCAAGGGGGCTCTCTGTCTGTGTTTGTGTGTGCGAGAAAGTAGGAAGGACCTGGTTTGATGGTGTGTTTACCAGCCAAGAGGTGATGTCATGAATACTCAATGAGCCTCATGAGGGGCATGCTAAGGTCTCCTTCACTGGATGATGAACACAAATTTAAACAACAAAAAAACAGTGAAGTGCGTACCCCTCTTTAGTTGTTATTTGCATCACAAGCTGTGTCCTGTACAGTTTCTTTTATCTTGTATTGTTTTTCCTTCCAGGTGGGGTTGTGGCTCCCTGCTGATTTAATCTTTGAGGTTTCCTTTCTCCATCATCTCCTGCTGCAACGATTTCGATGTCCCTTGCAAAAAAGCCACCTTTGTCTGAGAGCCCTTCCCCCTCCCCCTGTTGAGGAGCTATTTTGGGAAACAGCAGCTGAGCTGGAGGATTGTTAATTGTTTGTCAAACCCTTCCAGACCCGTTAGATCCCATGCAGAGATTAGAGTGCATAGTCACATCCTTTCCTCTGCCTCCTTTTCCTATCCCCCTGTGACCTGGGAGGAAATGGGGAATGCCCCTTTTCCAGGCAGGGAGAGAGACACAGAACACCACACACTGACACACAGTCACAAACAACAGACATACTCTATAGTCAACCACAGCTGCGAGGACAACACTGAGACATTCACAACAGAGGTGCACGCTATCTAACCAGTCCAAGTTCAAAGAAAGACCCTGACACACATCCAGAAACACAGCACATGCTAAACCAATCGTGGCACAGGCTATGAAGTACAGAAACACTCTAAAACCAATCACAGCCCAGAGAGAAACACACACATATTCCCATTAATCAAAGCAGAGAGAGACTTCTCACACACATACAACCACAACCCCAGAGACAGGCAGACAGACAACAAAGCCACACAGGGCTCTGACCTCAAAAGCCACCATGTGACTCTCTTTGAAACTTACTGCATTACATCAGCCTGGGAATGAAAGAAAAGCACTGGGACCAAAATATTGGCCTTCTTAAAAGGGCAATCACATCCATAGTTTTAAGGAGGACTGGACTGTTTCCTTGAGTGCTATTCCCTTCTGCCTTCTTGCCTGGCTTGCAGATGTCATAGAGTTGTGGGAAGGGCATGTTTATAGTAAAACCCTTTTATTTTGTGAAGTCTTAAAGTGCAGGACCCATTTACGATCATGACATATGCTGAGGTAGAATTGGGAGAGCCTTTGTGTAGGCTCAAAACAGGGTTTGGCCAAGCACGGGGCAGCTGAGATTTAATTCTATGGAGATAGGTGACACTGGAAATATAAAGGTATTAGTTAAAGCCTGTTAAATTTAAGGCTATATGTTAGTTGACACTTACGTAGCACTTTCCATGCAAGGATCTCACAGCACTTTATGAGCATGATGAATTTTGCCTCTCGCCTCTATGTGACTGGTGATGTTATGGCCATTTTAGAAATGGAAATGCAGGCACCGAAGTTAAGACCAACATTTTCAAAAGTGGCCGCTGACTTAGGATACCTTAATTTTTGAGTGTCCAACTTGACACACAAAATCAGTGCCCACTTTTGAAAATATAGCTGTTAGCCCAAGGTCACGGAAAAAATCTGTGGTAAAACTGAGAATCTCTGTATCCCCTGCTCTGCAGCAATAGATGGTGCTTTCTCTCCAAATACCTGTCAGCTTTTCCCAGGAGGGCAGGATCACTGCTTACTAGCTTCCTCCACTTTTCTGTTGCCCTGCACATGGCTTGTTGGGCCATCAGAGGCAAGTTGCTCCTTGTGCTCCTTCCCTTTTTCTCCTTTCCTCTCTTCTCTCCAGTGAGGAAGCCGATAACATCTGGTGTCAAATGAAATGAGTCAGTAAAGTCAGTGGTATAAATAAATCTCTGGTGTAACTTCTCTGAAGCCAGTCAAATTAAACCAGGGATGAAAATGGCCCTATACACTAACTGAAATCATGTGCTTACCTTGTATGTGTCCAGGCAAATCAGCAGCTGCCTTCCATAGGTGTCAATGACTAACAAAGATGCAAGGCAGAGGAGACTTGGGCCCAGAAACTTAATGTATAGTGGAAACATGAATAGAGAGAGTCCCAAGCTGCAAAGTTCAGGTACACTGATGATCAAGAGGGAGCTTATGCCAAGCCCCTTATTAATAGAGTTGACCTTTGGTCCTGGTAAAGGATCTCAGTTTACTATTTGTTTTGTAAAAGGAAGGGTTGAGCTCTTTTTCTTGGGAAGTAAAATGTGTACCCACACAAACTAATTGCTAAGGCTGAAAGGAACATGCAGCTGGGCTCCACTTCTGCAGCAAGATTTCTCCCCATGTACACACACCACATACAGTTTTTATAGGAGATGAGTCAGTTCAGTTTGGCAGGTTTCCCACACAATCATCTCACTAACCTTCTCCAAAATCTTGCTTTGTACTTAGTCATGTGATAGTTGTAGACAGAAATTGGTTATACTTGGTTAATGTGACCAAAAATTGATTGAGGGAGTTGCATGAAGGGGAGGGCTCTTTACACAGGGAATACCACTTTCATTGCTCACTGAGGCAGGAAATATTTGTGGGAGCTTCTTCTTAAAATGTTGGCAGCTTATCACTGTTGGATATGGCTCCAGCTTCAAGGGTTGGGGAAGTTTTATATCGAAGCCTTGGCCCTTCTCTAATCTTGACTTATCTTAGGGTATGTCTGCACTGCAATTAGACACTCACGGCTGGCCTATGTCAGCTGGCTTGGGCCAAGGGGCTATTTAATTGTTTTGTAGACTTCAGGTTTGCGCTGGAGCCTGGGCTGTGAGACCCTGCAGCCCAGCCCCAAATGTCTGCAATTAAAAAGCCTCTTAGCCCGAGCCCCGCAAGCGCAGTCACCTGGCCTGGGCCAGCTATGACAGGTGTCTAATTGCAGTGTAGACATACCCTTAAGGTCTTTTGAGGAATCACTTGGTGACAAATGAAATGAGTCAGTAAATACAGTAACTCCTCGATTAATGTTGTAGTTATATTCCTGAAAAATGCGACTTTAAGCAAAACGATGTTAAGCGAATCCAATTTCCTCATAAGAATTAATGTAAATGGGGGGGGTTAGGTTCCAGGGAAATTTTTTTCACCAGACAAAAAACTATATATTATATAGATATACACACAGTATACGTTTTAAACAAACAATTTAATACTGTTCACAGATATGATGATTGTGAAGCTTGGTTGAGCTGGTGAAGCTAGAGGGTGGAAAAGGGAGGGATATTTCTCAGGGAATGCCTTGCTGCTAAATGATGAACTAGCACTTGGCTGAGCCCTCAAGGGTTAACACATGGTTGTTAACATAGCCTCTCACACAAGGCAGCACAAACAGGAGGGAGGGGAGACAGCATAGCAGACAGAGACAGACACACACCTTGTGTGTGGGAGAGAGAGAAAGATGCACACTGCCCCCTTAAGTAAGCTGACCCACTCTTAAGTGCATTGTCTTTTTAAGTGGATCAGGAAGTTGAGACAGCAGCTGCTGCCCCAAGTTCTCCCTGTCTCTCTTCGTCAGTGTCCCCTCCTTGCTCTATATGGAGAAGGGGTAAGCGGGGTGCAGGAGCAGGGGGGAGGAGGACACCCTGACGTTAGCCCCCCCCTTTCGCCCCTGCACAGCAAGCAGGAGTCTCTGGGAGCAGCTCCAAGGCAGAGGGCAGGAGCAGCACATGGCAGTGGGGGGAGGGACAGCTGAACTGCCGATTGATAGCCTGCTGGGCGCCTGCAGCACAAGGAACTTAGGGGAGCTGGGAGCTGATAGGTGGGCTGCCAGTCCACCCTGGTTACAAGCCCCCACCAGCTAGCTGCAACGGGCTGCTCTTCCTGCAAGCAGTGGACAAAGCAGGCGGCTGCCAAACGATGTTAGAAGGGAGCATTGCACAAATTTAAATGAGCATATTCCCTAATTGATCAGCAACATAATAATGAAACAACATTAACCGGGACGACTTTAAAAGTGAGGAGTTACTGTAATAAGGGCTGGATCCAGGGGCCTTTACCCAGATGAAGGTGCCACTGAAAGTCTTTTCCAGCCATCATAGGGATTCTGGGGTAAAAGAATCACATTCCTACCAACACTAATTGCTTCATGTGTCAGGTATATGGCATCAGGAAATCCACAGGAATTTTACCTGAATAAAGACTATAAAATCAAGTCTAATTATTGGAATCATCTCTTTGAATGACATCACAGCCCCAGATCCTGCAAGCTCCAGAATCTGAATGTGACTCGTGGTGTCACTAAAAAAAATGTAAATTAGCTTGTGACCGCATAGCATGATGTCACATCATGGACTTATTTCAATGTGTCACAGGCAGATAAATAGCAGCAATGCAAACCCCAAACATCCAGGCCTAGAATCAGCTTTGCTAATTAAAGCCTGACTTAAGTACTTACACCATAGAACTGTAGCCTTTCCATGGCAGGGGATCAGATTCTGTGGGTCTGGGAATTTGAGCCAATTCTTTTCTATTAAACTATCATTTTTCTCTTCTACTATTCTGATTTCTTCTCCCTCCCAGTTTGCCAGAGACCACATGTGGGGCACAGAACTCATGTGACAGTGAGCTTCTCCATAACTCAAGAAGGGCTGGAGGCACAAAAGAGATGGAAATAATTTCCAAGTCACAAAAGAGTTTGTGTAGCATTGTAGATGTCACAAATTGCCTATTTTGAGGCTATGTTATTATAATAATGGGGAGGGGCAATTGCGGCAGGCTTGTGGAAAGGGGGAAAATTTGATGCCAAACCATGAACTGTGCTTTGTTTAGGAGACAGTTGCATTGTTTTCAGGAGGACAATCTCATAGAGCAGTATTTTGGACTTTAAATATAGAGTTGATGAGCTAGAGGAGAACATGAAGTTGAGGGTCTTTTGTTAACTCCTCAGTGTAAGATGCTTTCTGATGTATTTGTGGCTTGTTCCTCCCTTGGTTTTTGTTACTGTCAGAATCAACTGCACGTTCAGGAAGCCAGAATTTGGTGAAGTTCCTATTGCCAATGAACATCAGCTCTCAGGACAGGAGTCACTGGCACGTGAAAGCTGACATTTTGAGTGTTGGAAGTGTGGGAACACAACCAAAGGAATGGAAATGAATTCAGTAAATAATGGGGAGTTCACATATGGGATTCCGTTATCGTGGAGAAATTCCGCCACCATGACATCTGCCTATGTAGGAAGGACAAATCCCTCATTTTCAGCCGAATAATTACAGTCATTCTCCACTCTGTTCCTCTGAAAAGCTTTCCTTGTCCACTGCATTTCAGTCCACAGATGTTCCTATTCCCACCCCCAGATGACTCCATTTATAGCCTTCATATGTTGGTGAGGGTGGCACTCAAGGGTGGAAAAAATGCTTAGGAATCCAGGGACACATCTGAAAAGCCTCAGAAAACTGCAGTTCCCCTTCTGTCTGTCTCTGGGCTTGTCTACACTGGCAGTTTACAGGGCTGCAACTTTCTTGCTCAGGGGTGTGAAAACACCCCCCTCCCCCCGGGCACAGCAATTTTCAACGCTATAAGGCGCCAATATAGACAGTGCCCCTCGTGGAGGTGGTTTTTGTAGAGTGCTGGGAGAGCTCTCTCCCAGTGCTCTGCCGCGACCACACAAGCCACGTTAAAGCACTGCCGCGGCAGTGCTTTAGTGTTGCCAGTGTAGACTAACCTTCTGACTAGCATGAGAAATCAGAGTCATTTGTAAAACCCCAGGAGTGGGACAAGTAGTGCTGATTAAGCATGATTTGTCACAACTAGCAGGCGAGAGAGTTAGGACGGAATGTGAAAAGAGCAGAGCTCTGTAAAAAAGAGGAGAGATTGTGTCTCTAATAAGTATCTAGGAGAGAGATGTATGATATATCATGCAATAATAGACAATGGACTATAAATCCATTGGGTAGCACATAATGCAAGATGACAGTCAGCTGACATATGACACATCCAGTGTTGGGTCGACGGACACTGAAAAATATCCCACATCTTTGATCTCAACTACAATGGCTGATAGCGTCTTCTTTGCCAGCAGTGCAGTGAATTCCTCACAAATAGTCTTTGATAGATATTATATATTGCCTTTTCTATTGACATGCTGAGCTAAGAAAGGGTTGAACTTAGCGATTAGCTCTAGAACGCCAAGGTAATTGCCATTGTGTTTCGACCCAACAGTCTCATCTGAGCCACGTAATGGCAGACCATGCTCAGCAAGAAAAACTATGGTTTCAACTACACGTCTGAGAATGTTCTTCCAATAAGCACGAGCTTCCAAAAACTGGTTTCCATTTGGTTATCAATTCTACCACTAACTTTCTTTCGGGCATTGTAGCTGCTAACTGACAATGTATGCTGCTCACTCATTGCATGATTAGTAATGTATGCAGTATTCTTCCAATCATTGAAGCCTTCGCAAAACATTCCCCACTTTTTGGTATCAGAAAACAGGAAGTAATAAAAACCATACACTTTCTGCTTATAAGTTGAATAGATGAGCCATTTTCGCTTGCCAATCTGTTTGTTAGGCTTCACATATTCAAACATTGATATGGTCAGATAACGATTCTGATTGGTGTACTCTCACTTTGTCAATGAAAAGTCAGCATTTAGAGTCTGGAATTTCTGTGGGCCCTTCTCAGTCTAATATGCAATGAGCTCTTGAGAAGTCATGTCCCACTCGCCTGGATCGTTGGAGAAGGATATTTTTCTATTACTATCACTGGGAAAGTCTTCAGAGGAGTGGGGTGAGACTGCAGCTAGAGAAGTCACAGGAGGCTACTCCTTTTCATCAGGCGCATGCACAGCGGGTTCACTTGGGCTGGTATTCGCCTCGACTTCCTCACCACCGGACTTAGTAGGAGGAAAAAACTTTAGGAGAGGAGAACCTTTCAGCACTACATCTTGTTTTTGCCGTCTTTCTTTGGCCTCCTTCAATTTCTGCCATCCTCCTTTCTTCGACATGGTTTCTGTTGTCCAGTTTAGGCCTACTGTGTACAAAGTTCAATATTGCTTGGGCCCACAAACACTTACTTAGCCCACAAAGACATTGAATTCGCAGTCTCAATGGATTAATTTGTACAAAGCAATATCTAACGAGACAAAAAAATTCCGATGGCCCCGCTACTGTCGCTCAGCTGTTCCTTCAATACGGAATGGAGGGCCTACAGTAGGGCCTAAAAATAGGAGGGCCTTAAGGGTATAGCCTTATTAGCCTGTGGGTTAATCTGGCCCTGGCGGCAGCATGGGCTAGCAATGTGAGTATGTACTCAGTGTTCCGAGCTGTCTTTTACAGTCTGTGTTGAAACCTGTGCTGCTGCATCTTCACTGCTATTTTTAGCTGCACTAGCTAGACTAAAGCTAGCATGGGTATGTCTCATCATTGGTGTTTCCTCTATTCGAGGACGATCTCTGCCATGGATTTACATATGGATGCCTGAGATGATTCAGGAGTCTGATTCTGGAACCACAGATCCACCCACAATAGGTACAGACATTTCCTGGTGGGTCAGCTGCCTGGTGGGAGAAACTTCTTTCTTTTTTCTTCCTTCTCTCTCTCTCTTTTCAGCTTTGAGGGCAAGGCACATCTTCTCGAAGCAGGCCACTGCCTGATGGAGGATGTGATACCAGTGAGGTCAGTTTGTGGCTTGCTCCTCCCAGTTTGTGATGTCCACATTGGTGTGTCTTTGTAGTATTTCGTCTGACCACCACAAGACCATATGTGACCATAGGTGAGTGGAGAGTAGAGGGTTTGTTTTGGGAGATGAGAAAATGGCAGTTTTGATGATGAAAGGGTCCGTCTCAAAGCCATTACAGAGAACAGTGGCAGTCATCTGATTGTGAAGAAGCCTTAGGACCTTAATACATTTTGGAGGGCAGCCAAATCTGGCCACCACCTTCCACAGGGCTTCACAATTGATGGAGTTGAAAGCCTTTGTCAAATCAATGAAGGCTATGTGCAGGTCCTGATTTTGCTCTTGAGACTTTTCATGGATTTGGCAGGCAACAAAGATCATGTTGGTTGTCCTGTGGGATGGTCTGAAACCACACTAAGATTCCAGCAATATTTCCTCAGCAAGGGGAAGTGATCGGTTTAAGAAGATACTACAGGTGAGAATTTTCCCAGCTGTAGATAGCAAGGCAATGCCTTGGTAATTTCCACACTCCAACTTGTCTCCTTTCTTAAAGATTGTAACAATGTAGGCATTTCTCAAGTCTTCCAGAATCTTCTCATTATACCAAATTTGAAGAAAAAGTTTATGGAGTTTCTTTACCAGTTCTTCACCTCCAAACTTGTAGAGTTCAGCTGGTATGCCGTCTGGTCCTGCTGCCTTGTTGTTCTTAGTTTGCATGATGGCTCATGTTACTTCTTCGAGGGCGAGGGGATCAGCAAGAGATTTTCGTTCATGTTGTTGAGGTATGGATTCGATAGTAGTATCAGAGACAGTTGACTCATGGTTCAGGAGTGACTCAAAATCCTCCTTCCATCTGGCTTTGATGGCTTCACTGTGCTTAAGGTACATTGCCCCGTCTTGGGCTCAGAGTGGTGTGACACCATGGGAGCATGGACCATAAATGGCCCTTTTGAAAAAAATCTCATGTCATGTTGATTAGCGTAAAGCTTGATCTCCTTGGCCTTTTCTCACTACCCCTTGTTTTTGATGTCATGGATTTTCCTTTGGGCTTCAGCCTTGAGTTGCTTGTATGACTCTTTCTTCTGCTGGTGTGATATGTCATTTTGCCATATGTGACGAGCTTTTCTTTTCTGGTCAAGCAGGCCCTGAATCTCAATGTCATTCTCATCAAACCAATCTTGGAGATGGTGGGTGACATAGCCAAAGGACTCAGTACATGCCGAGAGAATGGCAGCCTTTAATCCCTTCCAGAAATTTTCATTGTCATCATCAGATGTAGATATGGCGCTTAACCTCTCTTGAAGACACTGCTGAAGCTTCTCACAAGTCACTATATATCTTGAAGAGACTTGACGATTAATTTCTTTTGTACTGATTTTGCCTGATTACGATGCCTTGAGACGATCTGGAAATTCATGATGGATCTAACAAGGTGATGGTCTGTCCAACAGTCATCGGTTCCATGTGTGGCCCTTGTGATGTGGACATCCTTTCGATCTCGAGCTCTAACGATAACGTAGTCAAGAAGGTGCCAATGCCTGGAGTGAGGGTGTCTACAGGTTGATCTTATACTTCTCATTTTGTCTAAAGAGGGTGTTCGTGATGACCAGTCCATGTTCTACACATTTGCTCAGGAGGAGGATGCCATTGGAATTGGCCTTTCCTACACCTTCTTTTCCGATAGTGCCATTCCAGAGATCTGACTCACGCCGGACTCTAGCGTTGAAATTTCCGAGGAGAACGGGTATGTCTACGCAAGCTGCAATCACACCTCCAATTGCAGCGTGGACAGACCCATAGAGAACCTCAGTTGGAATATGGCAGTTTTCAGCAGCACCAAATTCACACAAACGAGCACAAGGAAATCTGGGACACCTGTCAGATAAGGTAAGGGCTGGGGGGTGCCCATGCCATCACAAGGGAGGGGCTGCTTTGGGTGAGCATCCAGTTGTGCCTGGAAGGGTGAGGGAGAGAGCCTCCTTTTTCTTTTTCTCAGCCAAATAGCCTATCTCTTTCCCCTGTTCCCTTTCACCTTATGGATTTTACTCTGGAAGTGGGGAGGGACAGGACTCACTGGAAGATCTGCGGGGCAGAGGTTCAGTATGTACTATGCCTAAGATGAGTCCTGGGGGACTTGCATGTGCTCTGCCCAAACTGCTCTTCCGGTTCTCCTCGCACCCGCACCAGCAGACAGTGAGGTTGCTGCTGCATGAACATCGTGGGAGTGAACGAGAGGAGACTCGGGCCCAGCCGCCTGACAAGGTCTCTGGGACAGGATCCGAGGCTGCGGCACGGCGGGGAAGGTGGCAGCCACTCGCCGCTCTGCACAGCCAGAGCGCCCCCTAGCTCGACACGCGCAGGGTCGGCTGTTGCCGGCCATGGACTCCCCTACCTGCTCTATCATTACCCCTTTAAGAGCCCTCTACGCGGGGCTAGCGTTCGAACCCTCTCCCTCCCTCCCCATTGGCCAGAGCGGGCGCGCGGAGGGCAGTGGAGGGGGGCCAGTCGGCTGTTAGCGCAACCGGCGGGGTGCTCTGATTGGCCGGCGGGCAGGGGCGCTATATAAAGCGATCCTGGCGCGTGGGCTAGCTTCAGTCGGCGGCGCGAGCGGGCAGCGCGCGGTCTGCGGGGCCGGCGGCGCCATGGAGTTCCGGCTGGAGGCGCACCGCATCGTCAGCATCTCGCTGGGCAAGATCTACAGCGCGCGGGGCCAGCGCGGCGGCCTCAAGCTGCACAAGAACCTGTTGGTGTCGCTGGTGCTGCGCAGCGCCCGCCGGGTCTACCTGGGCGAGCCCGGCGGCGAGTGCGCCCTGCCGCCCCGCCCGGGCCCGCCGCCGCCCCCGGACTGCGAGAGGCTGCGGCGCGGCTGCCGCCCGTTGGGCTCGGAGGCAGCGGCGCGGGGGCGGGCGGAGTTCCCGGCCGAGTCCCCCCGGAAGCGGAGCGCAGCCGAGCGGGGCCAGGTGGCGGGCTCCCCGGGGAAGAAGCCGCGGCGTGAGGCGGAGCCGCCCCCGCCGCAGGAGGACATGGAGACTGGCAACGTGGCCAGCCTCATCAGCATCTTCGGCTCCGGCTTCTCGGGGCTGCTGGGCAAGGAGCGTGGCGCGGCGGAGGCGACCGAGCCAGGGCAGGTCTGCTGCGAGCAGCCGGCGCTGCGGAGCCTCAACCCCTGGAGCACGGCCATCGTGGCCTTCTGAGCCCCGCCGCGGACTGACCACTCTGCGCGGCCGCCCCTGCCCCGTAGCACCGGCGGGCGGAGGGCCGGGACTGGCTTCCTTCCAAGCAGGCAGGAAGCTCTGGGCGGCGCTGGGAACTTTGGGGCCTTACCCCGCTGCCCTGGGAACTGCCCTGGGCAGCAGCAGCACTTCACTTCTCCCTTCCCCGCACACGGACATGCCGCGATCTCTTCCCCCTGCGCTCTTTCCCACCTAGGGATCTGACTGTGCGACTCTTTGCCTTCCCATGTGGCGCCTTTCCTGCCAGGAATCTCCTTCCAGCTTTTAACTGATTTCATGTCTCTCAACCCCAAACCCGTAGAGTGACATCTTCCAGAGGCTGTTTCCATCCTAAACACTTGGAGCACTCCCCCAGATAATACTTTAAGTTGGGAAAGACTTATGTTGATTAGAAGCTTCTGTTTTGACAAGCTGGAAGTCGGAACTTTTACATGGTGCTTTAAAATGGTTAACGCAGTGAACAAAAAGTTTACAGACTGATAGAAAGTCGTTGTGGCTTTTGGAGTAGGCTTGGTCACTCCTGGTCTTTGTTCTATAAAGGCTTGGGGGTGTGCTGGGGCTCTTGTACAGTATTCTCTCCTCCACTGATGTATTTTTGTTTTGTATAAATGTAACTCTACGTGTATAACACGTATTAAATATTTTGCAGCTGTTTAAGTGTAGTCATATTTTTGTAGCCGCTTGGCCGGAGAGGGAGGGTGAGGACTGGGTAGATAGCAATGGAGTGGGTGTGGTTATGTGGCTGTGGCCTGTATCCACCCTGCACAGCTAGAGGCTTGAGGTGGTTTTGGTTCCAACTCGTCTGAACTGTGTATAAAGGGACCTTCTGTTAGAGGAAGATGGTGAAAACCCCTCCCAAGAGTTGACCAAGTCATCTGAACTACCTCTCGCTATGGTCTATTCCCTGTTCAGGGCTGTACTTAGGCAAACTGCCCACTGACTTTAGTGAGGTTTGATTTGAGGAGGAAGTGCTGAATGGATCTCGAGTTCTCCTTATTTATAACATATGCTCATTGGTCCAGAGACTTTTAGTAATGCACTTGTGAGTGGGATGGGGTTGTAACAGTTTGAGCTCTTATTCAGAAAATAGTCAGCGTGCAAAATTGTTAGCTTAGCACCTCATACTTCATTGCATTGAGAACAGTTGCTCCATGCCAAAACAGCACTTAGACTACTACTCATCTCTAACTTGAATTTTTCTTGCATAATGTTCTATATAGCTGTCAGATTTTGCAGTCGGTTGTTAGGTAGGGATATCTGACTTAACCAACTCAAGTCATGGTTTCCTCTCCTCTTTCCCCCCCCCCCCTTCCTATTCCTCAGAACACGCTCACCTACTTCTGTGGTAGACACCAATTGTGAGTGCTTAAAGTAATTCTGTAGAACAGCCCTTCTATATAGTACTGAAGTAGTACTACTTAAAACAAAATAGCTATACATTTTAAGGGCTTTTGTCCTTATTTCCAAAGTGTGTTCAGGTTACAATTAAAGGTGACTTAGAGAGGGAGAAAATGGGTGTGTAACCTTATTTCATAATGCATAGAGAATTTTTCAAAGGAAAGTCCTGTTTTGTTGGTCTTAGTTGGGTAATAGGAGTCTTTTCAGCCTGTAATTGATAAATAAAGATTTAATTCTTAAAAATCCCATGCAAATGTGGGTGGAAATGCGTTTATGCTTTCCTGTTTTGCTGCTGTTTTATATCAAAATAGCCTGAAACATCTTTTATCCCCCTCTTTTTAAAAATACAAATTAAGTTCCAGTCTGTCCGGGAAGACTGGACAACTAGTGAAATGATATCATGAGTGAAAGTTGAGCAATTAAAAGAGGATTTTTGTAGCTGTCTAGATAATTGCTTTTTGTGTTGATGTAGTTACATTCCTTAATGTTTTGGATAAGTGATGCTTTTGATAAAGATGCACTGTTTTGAGGCTTAAAACAAACTATGCCCTGAAACCCCCAAGTCCTCTAGCAAAACCATGTAAGGACAAGACTTGGCACTTCTAGGGTACTAGACAACCAGCAGAGGGGGAAATCTTGCTTTTGATGGGGAGGAAAAAAACCTTTTGGGCCCATCTTGCTCTGGTGTTAAAAAAAAAAAAACAAACCTGTGCATGTTACCTTTAACAATGACAGATCTTCTCCCAACAGTTTTCTGGGTTAAGTACTTTTTTATCTTTAATCTCAATAGGGTTTCACTTTTGTGATACTTATGTCATACTGTATGGCTCTAACTACACAGGCTGGTAGATACAAACTCAATTCCTAATATAACTAAATTTTTGGGGAGGGGGAAGCTTTCACAACTTCATACATCCAGGAAAAAGGTCCAAAGCCCTCTTTTTCCTCTTTCCCTTATCAGGTCACCTTCAAACAAAGTCTTCAGTCTTCTACTGAAAAGGGTTGCCAACTGGCAGAGGTGAAAAAAGAACTGAGCTTGGTGCGGAGAAGAGAGCTGGATTTAAGGAGACTTTAATTTATACCATTTTGGGGATGTGCCCATGGGAACCCTTTCTTGCTGCTCCCTTCCCATGGTTTCACTGGGGAAAGTTTTGGGCTGAGAGAGGGCCCTGTTCTTGCGCAAAAGGGTGGATCATAAGATCAAGGTCTCTCCTGTCCAGTCAGGATTTCTATTCAAATCTTGAATAAGTAGATTTCAATCCTCCTACTTCCTGATTCGTCTCTTTGGAAAGTTGTTCCCAAACAGCTTGAAGCATCTCTTAAAATATTGGCCTGTGTAGACATGGAGCTGTTCCTGCTTAACTCTGTGTGAATACTCCTACTCTAGAATAAGTGTCCACACATGGAGTTAATCAGGAAAAACTCCATGTCTGCACATCACCCGATGGGGGTTCTGTATTTAAAAGCCAGTAAAGGAAGGAAGGTCTGATGTTACAGCTGGGCAGAATGCACTGAATGCCTGTCTACATTGTAGAGAAGCCATAACATCCTTTCAACAGAGTGCTTGGCAGTGGTCATATAATTAATGTCCAAAGAGGAGTTGTGTAATTGGTGTCCAACAAAATAGCTTGGTGGTTGGCAGCATCTGAAATGGCAGCACTAAAGGCTATTCTGGTACATATCACAACTCTGCTTCTGACTGCAGTGAGCCATCCAGTTTACATCTAAATGTGTGATTTCTCCTTTATCAAATGATAAGTAGTCTCTCAAAAAAGGGCACAGTCCAACTTCACAAGCTGCCCCCAGAACTATCTCCTGGGTTATACTGGTAACTAACTGACTTCAGTGGGGTTTCATAGATGTGATAGAGCATTTGGCTAATACAAGCACAATGAAATGCATCCACATGTGGGGCAGTGAGTAGCAGCTAACCAGCATCCCCACCAACTAGTATGCTTCCAACTCACAGAATAGCTGAACTTATTGGTATAAGGGGAAACAAGACAATGTATTTACAAACAAAGTTGGTTTCACCAGTGCCTGGAAACAAATGTACCAGGAAGCCTGAGTGCAGCAGAGATTTTGTTTTTCTTGATGAGGTTATTTGATGGCTGTGCTGCTTAGACAAAACAATAAGAGTGGGACATAGTGAATGAGAGGCTGTTCTTTAGTTATAGCTCTGGAGGGATCAGCTGAACTATAGTTGCTCCTCATGCTATTGGCACACTCTGACACTGGTTCAAAGACTGCACGTGGCCTCGTGCTTGAGGCAGTGCCGTGTATTCCCCCCCCCCCCCCCCCCCGGGAGGGAGAACTTAAGCTTCCTGTCACTTCTGGACTTGTGATCTATGCAGCAATGTACAAACTTCTCTAGCAAATCCTTTGCACCTTCCTAAAGCATTAGCCCTCTTCTGTGGGAGCCGGTGCAAACAAGAATACTGATGGTATAGCAAACAGCAGGCCCACATTGAAGAGACATTAGACTCACTGAAGCCTCGTGGCAAATAGTCGACTGTATCTAGAATCCACTCTATATCAGATTTTCCGATACCTTTTATTTTCTTATTACTATGGATGCTGGCATATAAAAAGGAACTGTGGCCTAGGTCTTCCAAGTTATTTGGGTGCCAAACTCCTATTGAAATCTGAGGCTCTGGGCCTGTGTTCCTTAGTTCATCTGTTCTATCTTCTGATTCTGCCTCTTGACTTTCTTCTGTTGATGGCAGTGCATTTAGTTTGCAGTAGAGGTGAAGGTGATGGCACAAACAGAATTGAGGCTGAAGAAGAAGAAACATGAAGAATAGGCACACAAATCCAAATACGACTTATGTGCAAATGCCCATGGAGGAAAGAGAAATACATAAGTACACCAGATACAAATTAAAAACTTCCACCACTTGAAAGATAGGAAAAGTCTTATGGAAACTACTTAACAAGGCCTAGAAGGATATGACATAATAGTAATATGGCAGAATCCTTGCCTTCCTATAATAGCAATGAATGTTGAACTATTATTAAGAATGAAGAACAGCTAAAGCAGGGCAGCAGGAGATCTGTGTTCTGTTCTCATCTCTGCATGGACTTGTATGTGACCTTTTCAGCACCCTGCCTCAGTTTCCCTAGCTGTAGTGCTGACCTGGAAGGGCTGCTATGAGGTTTAATCAGTGTTTTGTAAAGGCTTTGAGGGCCTGAGTGGAAGGTGCTATAAAAATCCTTTCACTTAGGATGAGAAGAGGGTGGTAATAACTTGAAAAGAGCTGGGCTGGAATGGGGTGTGAAGTCCTTCTCCCATGAAGGAGATGTATTGAGAGAAGGGGGAATGCATTTGCTTTCACCTTTCCTATACTGTAATTATTAATGAACTATGGCCAATTTCCACCCCTGGTGTATGAGCTATTGCTCTAATTAGGGATGCCTTCTGGAGAGAGGAAATCATTTTAAAAATACATTTAATGGTAAAGGAGCATTAATGCTGTGAATCATCTCCTCCTTTAAAGATAAAGGATTGTGATCGTTCCCCTTTATTCGACATTGGTGAGGGCTCATCTGGAGTACTGTGTCCAGTTTTGGGCCCCACACTACAAGAAGGATGTGGAAATATTGGAAAGAGTCCAGCGGAGGGCAACAAAAATGATTAGGGGTCTGGAGCACATGACTTATGAGGAGAGGCTGAGGGAACTGGGATTGTTTAGTCTCCAGAAGAGAAGAATGAGGGGGGATTTGATAGCTGCTTTCAACTACCTGAGCGAGGGTTCCAAAGAGGATGGAGCTCGGCTGTTCTCAGTGGTGGCAGATGACAGAACAAGAAGCAATGGTCTCAAGTTGCAGTGGGGGAGGTCTAGGTTGGATATTAGGAAACACTATTTCACTAGGAGGGTGGTGAAGCACTGGAACGCGTTACCTAGGGAGGTGGTGGAGTCTCCTTTCTTGGAGGTTTTTAAGGCCCGGCTTGACAAAGCCCTGGCTGGGATGATTTAGTTGGGAATTGGTCCTGCTTTGAGCAGGGGGTTGGACTAGATGACCTCCTGAGATCCCTTCCAACCCTGATATTCTATGATAAATATGTATTTCAGCGGATGCCAGCCAGTATTCCCATCCAAGATAGTGGACAAAACAGGCGTGGGTAGAGGGGAGGTGAAAAGGGACACTGGATTTGGCTTTTAATGTGTTCTCTCCCATTTGGCACACTCCAGGGGTTCCCTGGAAGAACGTGCCCCAAGATGACCCTGCTTACACATCCCTTTTCCTGCCTCAGGGAGCCTAGACTCATTGCTGCAGCATCTCCATGGGACTTGTCTCAGCACTCTGGAATCTAGTGAGCTGCTTGGAGCAAGGGAGAGAAACCTCCAGGGGCTGCATTCTTGATGCGGCCACTCCCTTGCCTAGAGAGGAGCAGCAGCTGGTTGCTGCCCACTTCAGGGAGAGCTGGAGCCGCAGTAACACTTGGGCGTTGAGAGGAAAACACTGGAGAGGTTTAAATAGCAGGCTGGCGCCTTAATGGAGAAGGGGAAGAAGTATGTGTGGAGGGGCTTGAAAAAGCTCCCTGCATTTTGTGGGGGCGGGGGGAGGGGGAAGAGGGGCAGCTGGTGCTTTATAAAAACCTTCCATACTGCCCCTGTATAGATTCTAAGGGTTAATTGAAGGGGGGCGGGGGGGGGACCTGATCTCCTCCAGCCCCTTGGAAGCTCTTTGGGACTTCCCTGGCTATACAGTACTGTGCATCCCTCTGATGCTATAGAGATGTTAGTTAACCTGGGTAGAGGGAGAATTTCCTCCCCTCTCAAATATTTACACCCTCGTCTTGAGCTCTGTGCTGTTAGGTTAGGGTATGTTTTGTGTGCCTGAAACTACAAAGGTGATAGAGCTGGCTAATGCTTTTCCCTGCTGGCTCCTGGAACTTTCTCTAGGGCAGAGAGGAGAGAGCTCTCCAGCCTTGGCCTCAGGCTATTGCTGCTGCTCTGAGGGGGGAACACAGGCTCATTGGGAAAGAATTTGATGGTACAGGGAGGGTTGCTAATGGAAAAAGAGGGGAAGGTTGGCAGGGAGGGGTAGGGTTTGGTTTGCTGACAGGGCTTTCAGAAGACCAGAGAAGAGAGAATCTTACCCTAAAGGACATGTACAGACTCTGCAGTCATGGAAATGCTACTGCCAGTCAGGGTACAGGAAGCTCAGCAGTGGGGCCATGAACATTGGGTGGAAAGAGCCCTGTTTTGGAAGCAGAAGTGGCAGCTGAGCTGGGGGTACCTCACCTTGACATGGCCATAAGCAGGTGAGATGGCAGACGCTACCTTGAAAGTGTCATTAGCCATTTAGGGGACCGTGCTGTTCAAGGGGGCGAGGGGCCTAGTCCTGGGAGAACATGTGCCAGACTGAACTGGGCCAGTAAACCCCAGAAGGTGGGGTCAGATCCAGACCAACGAGAAGATGTGACCGCCATCACTGCGGAGCTAGAACTAGATATGCTGTCTTGGGGTCAACAGAGAGAGAGAATGAAATGACACGCTTCTCTGATTAGCAAATCCAAAAAACTCCATTTGAGTTTTGGGTCTCTTTTGCTTCATGTTTCTGCTGACCCTCTCTCCTCTCCTGTCCGAAGTGGGCGGCGGTGATGGTGGTGGTGGTTTTGTTTTGTTTTGTTTTGGTTTTTTTTGTTTGGGGGTGTGTGTGTGTGTGTGTGTGTGTGTGTGATTTTTGTTCCTTGTGGGAGAGGGACAACTGTGGACGAGTCTTGGCGCTGTAGTCTGAAGCTGTCCTAATGTATTTCCCAAATAGTAATGCAAACTTCAGGGAGAACGAGGAGGAGGAAAAAATGCATTCCTTGCCTGAGAAGTCATGGAAGAAAGGATAGTGAATAGATAGCTCGGGGGGAGAAGGGGGAATTTTCCAGGCCTCCCACTTAGAACTAATTCAAAGCTTCCAAGATATTTAGTCTGAACATACATGGGGTGAGTTCAGGGCAGACACATTTGGCCTTAATTTGGAATTTCCTGGCTATTGTCAATCTGGGTCACAACCTGGATCACTTCACTTCCAAACTATTTTTTGATTTGGACCAGACCGAGGGAGCTGTTTTGACTTGTATTTAGGCAGGTGTTTGTTAAAAAACATGTAACACTCTTGGCAAACCAGAACAGCTCCTCCCTTTTCTTTTTGCAAGGTGCCAAGTTCCAATCTGGAGTGAATATTTTCTACAGCTGTGGTAGAAACCACAGAAAATAAGGGCTTTAGAATGGAAAATTGGATGGGTCCCTCCCTGTATAATGGAAATACATAGAGTACCTGATCTGGTTAAGTTATTGCTCCTGGTCTTCTGCCCCTCCTTGTCTACGTGCCTGCAGCTGTAAAGACGGAGACTGGGGGGCAGGATGGTGTGGTCTTTCAATAGTGTGAGAGTGGAGCAGGGTGAGTGCATCCATGCTGCCCAATGCATAGCTAGAACATCTTCTATTTCTACCTCTACCCAAGGCTTGATCAAGAGGTGGATATTATAGACCCATGCCCAGGGCCCCAGCCCCTCGAGTCATGATAAAAGCAGACTCTCAGCTTTCATTTAAAAACAAAAATCCAGCTGCCATGATGGAGAAAAGCCTGAAAACATGACTTGTGTAGTATGTATGCCTGAGTCTGCAGGCAGCCTGGAACAGTAGCTGTAACAGGGGGAATCTGTCCATGTATCTCAATGGGGTGTTATCTTCAAGGTCTGCTAATGTGGTATGGGGGCTGCCAATGCCACTGCAGCAGGAGACGTATGGACAGCTGGAGAAGCAAGCAGTGGGCCCACCCAAGTTGCTGGGGTGAGGTCTGTGGGGCTCCCTGGCTGTGCACACTTGCTTCTTTGCAGGGTGGGGTGGGGAAAAGATACCCACTCATGTTGGGGGTCAGGGGAGCTACAGAGGAACCCCGAGTCATGGTGAGCCTAGGGCAGGGGTGTCCAACCTGTGACTCCGGAGCCACATGCGGCTCTTCAGAAGTTAATCTGTGGCTCCTTTATATAGGCACTGACTCTGGGGCTGGAGCTACAGGCTCCAACTTTCCAATGTGCTGGGGGTGCTCACTGCTGAACCCCTGGCTCCGCCCTGACTCCACCCCTTCCTGCCCCCTCCCCTGAGCCTGCCATGCCCTCGCTCCTCCCCCCCCAGAGTCTCCTGCATGCCATGAAACAGCTGATTGGGAGGTGTGGGGATTCCGGGGGAGGCGCTGATCAGCGGGGCTGCTGGCTGGTGGGAGGCGCTGGGAGCGGGGTGGGGGCAGCTGATGAGGAGCTACTGATGTATTGCTGTTGCTCTTTGGCAATGTACATTGGTAAATTCTGGCTCCTTTTCAAGCTCAGGTTGGCCACCCCTGGTCTAGGACACCAGATTTCTTTAACTCAGCTTTGTCCATACATTGACTGATCTTTATTTTTGAGACAAATAACCCTCTACCCTAACCATTTAACCCTCTCCTTTATGCTGCAGAAATAGCCCTGAGATGCTGCTACATCTCTCCAAGAGTCTTGGCAGTCAGTGCCAGCAGCAAAGGCTGCCTCCCAGCACTGCCGGCTAGGACTCTGTCATTCGCCCCTGTGCTGTTTTTCAGGGTGCCCTCTAACACTGGAGAGAATAATAGAATTGTCTCCCTACTGAGTGGAGCTGATTGGAGTCTCCCCATTGGGAAGGTTATAGCTGTGTCATAAGGATTGTAAGTTTCCTCCCCTTCCTATGGATCTGTGGAAAGCACTGGGACTCAGTAGCATGTTGTGGCTGTGCAAGCTTTGGGCTCTTGCCAGCAGTATTAACGGTCTAAGAGAAACAGGCATGGCTGTCTATTGTTCATGTTCAGTGCTCTGGTTAGGAACCTGTGTGGTTTCCTGGGGAAAAGATTTCCTCCTCCTTCCCTCAGCCGACAGTGTCTGACCTCTGCTGTCGTCTCTGATGTTGTAGGGGATTAATCTGAGCCTCAGGACAGGTTCAGGCATGTCTAATGCACAGGAGAGCTTTGCACACAGCATTGGGGAGGAGGACAATGAAGCATTCTATTGCAGCTCCACAAGGCAGCTGAGCAGAGTAGGAGGAAGAAATGCTTCTATAAATTGTTAAAGATGGATCTGAGCCCCCGATTCATTTTCCCATCACTCCAAGCACTGGGATGGGATGGTTCTTAAGCCACACAGATCTGAATATTGGAAATGACTCCTGTCACTACAAGCTGAGCCCAAACCCCAGAGCTGAACATCTGTGGACAGTCAGATGTCCAGGATCCATGGATCCACGAGACTCCAGGCTCTGAGATGTGCAGATTGGGCCCATCTCTAATAGTTCTGCCCAGTATTTCTAGGGTCTCTGTCACTGTAATTCATAGACTTTAAGGCCAGAAGAGACTGTTTTGTTAGTCTAGTCTGTCCTCCTGTATAACACAGGCCAGAACTCACCCAGTAATCTCTTCCTCAAGTCCATAAGTGCTGTGTTAATGTAATACCAGCATGGTGGGGAGTGCAATCAGTAAGATTCCCAGAGAATTGTTTGTAAAGGACTCTGGTCTTTGCCTCTTCTAAGTTCAGCAGCTCTTCCTGGTCCTCTGTGTTCTTTAGTGAGGCTTACATTAAAGTCACATCAACAAAATGACTGATTTAATCTCAAAGAGAGAAAACAGGTGTGTAGGAAGAGGGAGGGCAGAGATGCAGATAAGGTGAATAGTGAGCAAGGGAAAGCACAAGGCTGTGAACACAGAGCTGGGAAGAGAGAATAGAAAAGAAAGAGATGTAGAGGCAGCTGAAATAGGAGAGGGAGTGTAGCCAGTCAGAGAGTAAGTTGGGGAGAAGAGGGCAGAGTATCACCCACACAGAAATCTGGAGAGCAACCTGAAAGTATTAACAATCAGAGGCACATAAGGACAGGAAAGAGAGAGCAGGCCCAGAGAAAGTGGGGAGACTGAGCCAATAGCCCCCCTGTGCCTGAACAGAGGTTGGAATGTGCAATTTGTTTCCCTGCAGCTTGATGCTTCCTGCAGCCAGGGACAGTTCCCTCTTCGACTTCCCAAAAAGAAGCAAAGGCTCAGCGGATGCCTCCTCTCCTGACCACCCCCTTCCTCCTGGGTTTGAGGGCTTGCTGCAGTTTCCCGCTCCTTCCCAGCCACACAAATGAAAAGCTTCAGACAACAGAGCAAGGCAGGCCAGGGAGAATGCAGACTTCCACACCCCCTCTCTTCATGTTCAGCAGCCACTGGGGTGGAATTTCACTTGGGAAGACAGGGGAGAAAGTGACATTCTTAGAGAGAAACCCCCATCAATCTTCAGTCACCAAATACTGGCAACAAATGAGTGAGAGTGGTGGTGGTCTTTCAGGAAATTCCCATGACTGGCATAGATGGCTGCCCTGGGGATCTAGTAGGAACACTGGGTGCCATTTTCAAAAGTGATAAAGTGGCTTAGGAGCTGAAGTCCCATTGAGTTTCAGTAAACCCAGCCTCTGAAGTGTTTAAGTCATGTCTGAAAATGGGAAGTAGGTTCCCAAGTGACTTGGTCACTTTTGCCAGTGCTTCTCAGTATCTGACAGTTTTCTCTCTAAATGCTCCCTAGCCAGTTGGGGAGTTTCCCTTTAAACTGCCAGGAGTTTGGGGGCATATCCCAGCACACACTTTCTTCTGTCCCTCCCATGGTCTGAGTAAATACAAAGCAGTCTGTCTATGACTGGGGTTTCTGCTGTTTGTTGACAAAGGCTGTATGGGGACCTGGCCCTGGGGATATTATGGGTGAGGATGTGGGTGCAGTGGCAGAGATGTGTGGGAACTCAGGATTTGACTAGCAAGGATGCTGCAAGTCAGAACACACTTGCTTTCCTAAAGATGCCTGGAGGATGCCTGCTTAGCAAAATTTGTCCACTGGCTAGAAACCATTTATAGTCCCTTACGTGCATGGGAGTCTCCATTGAAGGATTGTTTAGCATCTTGACTCTACAACAAAGGATCCATTAAAAATGAACCACTGAGTCACGCACAACTGTAAAAGGAAGGAAACCACAACTTGTGCAGAGCTCAGACCTCGTTTGCTCTTAGGCCCAGATCCCACTGAAATAAGTTAGGAGCCTAAATGCCATTGTGGTATCTGTAACTAGAATGTAGTTTTCTTTTTCTGACTTGGCTCAAATCACTGCTGTGATTCTCAGATCCCTGTTAAACTCTAATTTTTGCTGCATGGAAAATGTCTTCTTGTATAACAGCCATATTCCCCTAGCCTAGCTGATATTGACTTAGAAATTCTCTACTCCTGTCTGGTGGGTATTTGGTTTGGTGGTGCATAGACAGTGTAGCCCTTCCCCAGGTTAACTTACTTTTCCATGATCCTTTTACTTTTACCTTTAGATACCTTGTTGCTTTGGTATGTTTCAGTGTATATGGCACTTTGTTCAGAGTGAGGGAAGGGTCCCCTTCAAGTTTTGGGAGTTTGGGGACACTGGAATCCCAGTTCAGGTGTTCTGGGAAACTGGCAGGAGTCGGGGCTGTATCTCCTCCTTGCCATAGCTCACCAGTAACAAGTTTTTCTCTGGGCTTAGTCTGTTTATATTGCAGCTTACTTCTGAGTATACAGCTGTGGTATACAATTGTATACTCGGCTAATATTCATATAAGCAGCACTGATCTGAGACATGTTTTATGGCTATAGATCCCAAAGGTGAAAGTGTTAAAAGTGTTTATAAACTAACTCTTTCACTGTCCAATATTAAACAGTGATAGATGGTGTGATAAATGAAGGGGGAGTGTAGCTCCCTTTATGGACACCTAGCCAGCCAGTTAGCTATAAAATCCCTGTTAGTAGCTGTTCTCTACTTGCTTTAGCTGTAAAGTGTTAAAGTCCATAGGTAAAAGGAAGGGAGTGGGTACCTGACCAAAAGAGCCAATGGGAAGGCTAGAACTTTTTAAAATGGGGTGGTGGGGGGGAACATTCCCCTTTGTCTGTCTGTATTGTTCTCCTGGAGAGCACAGACAGGGCTGGAACTATGCTGTAAAAAGCTTTAGGGCAGGTATGGAAATCATCAGATCATACCTAAAAAACTACTCATTTAAAACCCCAGATATGTAAGTAGATCAGGAAATATCTAGGAAGATGCGATAAGGTTTATCTCTTTTATTTCTTTATGGCTTGTGGACTCCTCTGTGTTAAACCCAGGTGCTTTTGTTTTGCTTGTAACCTTTAAGCTGGACCTCAAGAAGCTACCTTGATGCTTAATCCCTGTAATTGTTTTTTTTAAACCTAGCAAAAAGTCTAAATTCCAGATGTATTTTCTTTCTTTTTGTTTTTAATAAAATGTACATTTTTTTTTTAAGAACAGGATTGGATTTTTGTGTCCCTAAGAGGTTTGTGCATGTTGTTTATTTAGCTGGTGGCAACAGTTGATTTCTTTTGTTTTCTTTCTCAGCTCTTCCCTGGAGGGGGCGGGGGCGGGGTGAAAGGGCTTGAGGGTACCCCACAGGAAGGAATTCCCAAGTGCGCCTTCCTGGGTTCTAAAAGGGGTTTTTGCACTTGGGTGGTGGCAGCATCTACCCATCCAAGGTCAGAGAAAAGCTGTAACCTTGGGAGTTTAAGCTATAAAGCCTGGAGTGGCCAGTATTAATTTTTATAATCCTTGCGGGCCCCCACCTTCTGCACTCGAAGTGCCAAAGTGGGGAATCAGCCTTGACAGATGGGTTAGGGGTTATTTTTAAACCGAGCCCTTGCTTTACTCCATTACTTGGCAAACACAAGCATTCATTCAAACCAAAAGCTTATTGATTAAACACAAGAAAGAACAAGATATAACAACAAGCATTTCTGTTGAAACTATGATTGAGTGATTGTTTGTTTTGCACAGTCAGAGCTTATCAAAGTCTCCTTTTGGAGTCAAACTATCAGAGTCTCTTATTTTCAGAATAACCTTTTTTGATGAAAAGGAAAAGATTAATTTTACTCTCAGGCCTACTGTTTGGAGAGCTTTCACTTATCCTGTTCTTAACAGACAGACAGACACAAGGTAGAGGAGAGACAGGATAGAAAAGATAGATGAAATGTGGCTTTTGTTGATGTTTTTGGCATACTGGACCACTGGTGAGTTACGAGAGGATGCTTTGGCTTGGAAGTCAACCACAGCACTTGCTGCTTGGACCCTGGTTAGTTGCGATCTGGTCAGGGCTGTCATCTGGTTGGATCCATTCTCCTTAGACAGGGCAGGTTTGGATGAATGCAGAATAGATGACATCAGGATCTGATGGAAAGCGAAGAGAGTGAGAGAGGATAAGAGGAAAGAAACTGTGGGGCAGAAAATAACACAGCAAGGGAAGGGAATACAATTTTACCTGCCTTTACTGGTAATTAGTTATCCCCACTGGTGGGCTGAGAACTGGATGTCACGATAATGTGATGACTTTCAGCACTTATAGATGAAAACAAAGTTCCTCTCAAGAAGAAAGTCCTTTAGATGAGTCGAGATGAGTTGCAGAGCTGCGGGGAAGATGATTCTGCTTTTTTTCTTTTTCCTAAAGTCTTTTTTTAAAAGCCCCCAGAAGGAGTAAAAGTGGGTGGGATATTTTATCTTCATTATTTTGTCCACCAATTAAACCCATTTCTGTAAGGCCAAACTTGGCATAGTTAACTTGCTTCCCACATTTTCTCGTTTACCAGCTATAATCTCACCACAGTCCTTGATTTATGTTACTAGGCCATTTTGTTTAGACTAATATGGTTTCTCTGTCTGATTGGTTTTTGCACCTATTACAAACTTCATCATTATAAACAGCTGGACCTGTTTTTCATGATTATTGTAACATCTTATGAACTTTCACATCCTTTTAAAATTGAGCTTAGGATAACTTTGTAGGTCCAATAATCATAGAAGACATTAGTGTAGACAGGGGTCCCGGCCTCAGTGGTACTGATGTGCCTAACTCCCATTGATTTCAATGGGAATTAGGTGCCTAAAAACCTTTGAGGGTCTGGACCCAGGTGCACAGATCCTAGCTCTTGATGCACACTTTGTTCGCTAAGGGCAGCAGTTGTTATGGTCATCAGGAGCACTTATTTTTGGTCTTTGGACTTAACACTGTGCTAGCTAGAGGCAGAAAGTCCAGTGGCTGGAGCAAGGGACTGACCAGAAGTCAGTAGTTGTAAGTTCCACCCCGACTCACTGTGACCTTGGGATCGTCACTTTATTTTCTTGTGTCCCCATTTATCTACCGAAGGAAAATAATAATGATTCCCCTTTGCAAGGCACTGTGCGATGTTCGGCTGAAAGGTGCTATATAAGAGCAAAATGTGGTGATTTTACATAGAGATTGCAGTAGTGCCTAGAGGCCAGCCAGAGCAGGGCCCCATTGTACTGGATGCTGTATAAATACAGAATAAATAGTAGTCTCTCCCTATCCCAAAGATCTTACAATCTAAAAGACAAGAATTACAGGTAATAATATGGAGATATACCTATCTCATAGAACTGGAAGGGACCCCGAAAGGTTATCGAGTCCAGCCCCCTGCCTTCACTAGCAGAACCAAGTACTGATTTTTGCCCCAGATCCCTAATTGGCCCCCTCAAGGATTGAACTCACAACCCTGGGTTTAGCAGGCCAATGCTCAAACCGGGGTGCAAGGAAGACAGTATTACAAAAAACGAATAGGGTTGTAATTCTTAGCCAATTAGGAGCAACTGTCACAATTCACCCCTGCCTGGCCATTAGCAGATTGCAGTTTCTGGAATGTATTGTATGGAAGAGGTGAGTTTGGAAGAAGGATTTGAATGAGGATAAGGGGGTGGCTATGTGGAGTTTGGGCACTCTTCTCTCTTGCTGGGGCAGCATGGGATAAAGTGTGAAAGTGCTAGTGGCAGGCGGGGGTGATCCGTCATGGGGAGGGAGGTGTTACTTGGTCAAGATGATCCCTGCTGGACCTCCATTACAGTTGGGGGGAATTTGGCCCATTATCCCTAGTCTACGGATGGAGACACTGATGAGGCTGGGTTAAGTGACTTGGCCAAGGTCACAGTGGGAAGTAGTGTTAGTAAGGAGTAGAGCTTCCAGACTCTCGTGTCTGGGCGCAGACCACACCTATAAATCTCTCGTTGAGTTAGTGCCATGACTATGCTGGCCCTGGGAGTGTGTGGGGTCGCTGCTGGAGGAGGCAGGTGGACAGAGATTTGCCAGCTTGTGTGCACATTTTGTAGTGCTAGTGGCACCCTGAGCAGGACTTTCCTTGCCCTGTTCCCATGCCAGGCAGAAGGGGAGGATGAGGTGGAACCGATGGAAATATTATCACGGTGCTGACTCCCTTCCACTTTTCAGAGCTCAGGGCCAGGGCTGTACAGAGGATTTCCTGCATATGCCCATGTGGCGCCGTGCTCTTCCCTAGCCCAGGCTCTCCATGCAGTTGCCCTTGCTGCTGTGAGCAGCATGCTGACCTCAACCTTGGCCTGTCTTATCCAGAATGTGGGAGTGCAGTGGGACCTGCAGCCAGGGGAGTCACTGGTTGGGTTAATGAGCTGCCCTTGCATGCCATGTGTTACCAGGGTAACTTGTGTGACAACTGGAGGAGAAAGCAGCCTGCTGCGCTGGCAGGAGGGAGGGAGAGACCGGGTCTGGGGAAGGAGTAGCTGTTTTGTCTCCATGGTAATGGTGCTGCTATTTTCAATGCAGGCGAGATTCCAGTGGCACCCTCCCAGGGTGTAATTCTATCGCAGGCCAGGAGCAAGCGGCTGCGAAGCGAAACATAAACAAGTGACTGATTCCCTGCTGGGCATGGTGGTGATGGGGGGGCTAAGACAGCTCAAAAGAGGGGTTGCAGCTGGTGCCCTGATCCTGGGATAGGAGACCCCTTTGTCAGTGGGGTAGGAAACTCTCAGCCCAAGGTGGCTGAGTTGGCTGTGAATGTGGGTGGAATTTTGGTAACTCATGGTGATTCCTTGCTGTCTTTCTGGTGACACATTCTCATGCTTCTTGAAATTCTCTTTCCATGCTTCCTCCAGGGCTCTCTCCTCTTGGTTCCATTACTGCTGTTGCCCTCTCCCATATATTACTTCTTTCTCTGTTTAGTCCTTCCAGAACCCTTCCTCCCTCTCTCTGTCCCATTTCCAGACTCCCCCTTCCCACAGTCAGCTCCGTCTCTCCCCTCTTTCCTGAGCTCCATCTCTTGCCCCCTACCAGAACTGTCTGTCTCTCAGTGATCCCCACTTACTGCAGTGAGAAGAGCACAGAATGCAGAGAGAAAGCAATTAAAGCCACAGCAGGCTAATCTCCCTCATACCATGCCAGCGGCCCATCCCCAGGCTGAAAGGGCTGTGCTGGCGAGCTAAGCTTCCTAGGGTACATCTGGTGCCTTGGAGGAGGTGGCTGCTGGCCCCCTGGCTCAGCAAGGCACTATTGAGAAGAGCTATTCCCCTGAGGCTGAGCTCTGGCTTGCACCGCTCTGAAGAGCTGCTCTCTGTTCTTCTGTCCCACCTCCTCCACCCAATCATGCTGTTCATTCAGAAAGGGAATATTTGACAGTGGATGCCCTTGGCTGCAGAGAAGCTGGGAGGAGCCGTGTCCGCAGGAAGGCCCAGCAGAGCAACTCCCACAGGAAGGGAGGGAGCAAGGGAAGGAAGGAAGGGTCTAGCAGCAGCAAGAGGAGGCGGAGGAGTGGGGCATTTATTTTTCCTTGTGACTGAAAGTCAGACCGCAAGCTGGCCTCATGCAGAGCCAAAGTCTAGCCCCAGCTAGCTGCCCACTCGGTAACAGGCCTGTAGCCAAGGCTTCTTGAGCCGCTGGCTCTTTAAATGTGGACGTGGGTGCAGGGAGGCCCGTGAGTGGCCTGTTTTCATGTGGCCAGCGGAGATTGTGACGGGTCCCAGGTGGAACTGAGTGGCCAGGCCATGCTGTGCTGTGCCGTGCCACGGCGATGTCTGCAGTGTGATTTATTCACAGTGACATCACCTATAGGACAATGTTCCTTCCTTGTAAGTGTTACGCTCACACTGGTGAAATTGCTGCTGATGAAAGGGGCCGAATTGAAAGCCCTGCAGTTCCTTATCCGTAGAGCAAGGGACAGCATGGGCAGCAGCAGCAGCTTCCCCACCAACCTGCCTCACTCCTGTCCCAAATGGAGGGACCTGTTCTAGGGGCATAGCCCCTTCTGCGGAGAATATCAACTAGGGGGCTAGTTAGTGCCACGTGGAGTGTGGACACCTGTCCATTAGGAACCGGAATGAGACTAGTTAATTTTACACAGGACAGGACGCAGCTGTCATATGGTATTTATTCCCAGCCACTAGCTGCCTGGGCTGATATGAGCCTAGAGGGCAAAGTTCAGACAGTCTTCCCTGTCTGTCTAAGTCCGGATCTGTTTTCCCTATCCCTTTTCTCTGGCTTTCTTCCCCATCCCTCACTCTGCATACCTTTCAGCTCAGACTCTGTCAGTATCTCCTGTTTGTGAACTGCTCTCCGCCTCCAAATCTCAGTGCCCCTTTCAAATGACTGGGGTTTGAAAACGTTTTTCTTGCAGTGTGACGTTTGGTTTTTGGGATAACTGTCCAGGCTGCTAGGGGTGAGGTCCCAGCCTCTGAGGTCAGTGCTCTAAAAACCTCCAGGCTATTGACTCGTTGTTTGTCTCCATTTGTATCTCCTCTAGTAGCTGTCCTTGTCACCAGACCCCTGGCTGGCTTGGCTTGCCCCCACACTCTGGTCCAGTGCTTGGAGATCATACACAATTAGGGATGAAGTATCCCACCTAATAAGCCTTCTATTGATACAGCACTATCATCCCAAATCATGTCCCAAAGAACAAGCAGGGATCCCTTCACGTCTGTGAAATGCAGCCACCTCTGGGATGGAAAGCAGAAACTATTCAACAGTTTAGGACAGGAAGTGAAAAAGGGATATTGCATCCCATTGAAACTGCAGGGGGAATCCAGAGAGTTGTAAATTACCCATGCTGGCATTTGGTTAGAAGATGTGGTAGTGTGCGTGTGGGGAGGGAAAGCCTAACGTGTACAGTTGAGAAAACTGCTGCGGGACCTTTCATGGTATCTTAACCCTTTTCCTCATTGTCGCTGCAGGAGCCAGGGCTGCGGTTTGCAGCACAGTGCGCTCTTCCACCATGGATCAGTTCTGACACAGAAGGAAGAGTGCCACCTATTGAATCACCAACACAGCTTCCTGCAGCAGCCTGGGTTTTCTTGAGTGGCCCCTGCCCGATCCATCTACTGGCGAAGCTTAGCCTGGCTCTACTTAGCTTGGCTGAGGAGACAGGCCCACAGATAGAGGTGATACCACTGCGGGGCCATCTCCCTTTGATAAGCATTGATACTTCCTTCATACAGTTATCTAACTCTTCTTGAAAGCTTATTTCCATTAGCTGCTGCTGTTGCTGACCTGGGTAGTCTTTGCACATCACAGTTCTCTTTGTGGGTGTGAATTATCTGTGACCGGCGAGTGACTCTTGAATTAATGAAATTAATTGCCATATATTTTTTTGTGACTAATCCTTGGGCTGTAGCTCAAATTGAATGTTTTTTTTTTTTTTTTTAAATGTGATCTGTTTTGATTGGACTTGTGGGCCACAGGGTTATGTTCCTCTTCCTTAATGGGAGGGGCATAAGTCTGGGAATCCGATCACTTCTGTGAATGTGTGATTACAAATAGCTGCAAATATCTCATGCCATTTGCTTAATTTCTGCAGTCAGTGGACAGTCCTGCTGCTCCACTTGAATATTCATGGAAAGCAAACATCAAAGGGGCGGAAATCGCATCCAGAGAGACTTGGTTAAAAACTCCACTAGAGAGTCGCAGAATCTCCCCCATCACTATGTGTTCCCACGTGCTGCTTTCTGTACAGAGAGATTTTGTGTCCACGTCCTTGGGATCCTTCCTGCATTTTCAGCTGTGCTTCCTTTGTCCCTTGGATATTACACATGCTGGAAATGGAGAAGTGGAGACACCATCTCTACCCACTCAATGACCTTTCATGTGGTAATGGCTCCTCTGAGAAGCTGGATAGCCAAGGCACCAACCCTCTCTGTTCACTTTCCCCAGGATGGGTTTGATCCCCATTTCTAGGATATGACCTCCCTAGCCTGACCGCTGACACTGCTCTTCCCCTGCAGCTCTTTCTTCATGAGATACCACCGCCCGAGAGGAGTCAAGAGCCACTCTAGCATTTTACCCCTTTGCTTCCATAGGACAACGCTATGAAACCTTAGAGTGCAGAGGGATCTACCCACCTGCCAGCACATTGGTGCAAGGATTCCTTCTCAGGCTATGGCTTCAAGGCCAAAAAAAGGTGTCGCTTTCAGCAGGATAACTAACACCCATTAGCTACCTTACTGTCAAAGCCATGTGGAGACCAGGCACCTGTACCTTTTACTGCACTGTAGCTAGGGAAGGTGGAGTTCATACTATAGCCAATCGCATGGTTTTCTGGCCCTCATTGTAGATCACTTGTGGTTAGTGCTATGGTAACAATTCAGGCCAGTCCTGCCCAGTCTGTGGTGAATCTTGCATCAAATCCACTTGCGAGCTGGGGGCGAGAAGGCGGATTTTGAGCTCTCCTATCTACATATGGGTAAAACCTGCCCACACGTCATCTCTGCTAAGATTTTGTGGTGAGGTAGCTCATGCGCATTAGTTACCTCGCTGTGCAAATCCACCTTTTTTGGTAGTAAAGACATCATCTGAGTGCCTGCCCTGCCTCCATTGCTGCATGGATTCACACCTCTGAGCACCATGCGCTCAGCTCATCTGTATCCCCGCACCAATTTGCATTGGCTGAGAGGCTGTGATGTATCGTCCCCGTTTGACTGTCTGGTCTTGATTTGAATAACGGTGGGAGAAGACAGATTAGTGCTGGATTAGTGCAGAGAGAATACCAGAAGGTTTTGCCATGTAGGCCAGAGGTCACAGCAAGACTGAAGGTTCTGTCCAGGATGTGCCAGGGGAGGGAGCAGCTGGCTGAATGGCAGACACCGGGAGGGAAGGGTTGTAAAAATAAATAGCCCCCATAGGTGATGAGGTGAAAAAGACACCAATTGATAGGCGTGGGGACACTAGGCCATATGATCTCTCCAACTCCTTCTCTAAGGAGAGAGATGTGAGTGTTAAAATACTCAGGTTAAGGGGCACAGGTGTGATCTAGTGGACTGAGCATGGGGCTGGGACGCAGGAAATCTGGGCTCTGTTTACAGCTCTGCTATATTGGTGCAGGCAAATCCCATCACAGTTTGTGTATCTGTGGGATGGTGATGAGATGTCTTACTCACCTGAGTAAAGCACTTTGCAATCGATGGCTGCTATCTGATTATGTCAGTATTGCAGCTATTTAAAAAGAAGGCAGCTTCTACCATTCATGGTTGCACAGAAAAGCTTGAAAAATAGGACACCTTTAAAGGCTTCAGCACCAGAAGACTGATGAAAAAGACCCAAAATACATTTAAAAAAAACCCCTCATGATTTTTAAGCCAGTCCATGATTTTGCCAGGCCCTGGCTCCTGATTTTGGAACACATGCAGTTGGCAATACAGTACTGTAACAATTCAGGACAGCCCTGTCCAGTGCGTGTTGTGATCGTTCCATGGAATCTGCACTTGAACTGGGGGCCAGGGGGCAGATTTGATCCTTTTGCTGATCTTCCCCATCCCCCTTTTCTCCTGGCCCACAAATGGAGGTGTTCCAGGCCTTTCCCAGAGAGGGACAAGAAGCCCATCTGTGGGTTTCCACATGGCTATCTCAGATGCAAATAGCAACAGAGGGTCCTGTGGCACCTTTAAGACTAACAGAAGTATTGGGAGCCTAAGCTTTCGTGGGTAAGAACCTCACTTCTTCAGATGCAAATGTTTGCACAGCATCTGAATCACACCAGGAAGCAGTAGCTGGGGAGCCAGAACTGGATTCTTGACCCCACCTGGAAAGGGCAGTGGGTTTATTTCCTGGTAGGAGAATCTGAGCTGGAATTTTGTCCCCAACTGGAATGAACTCTGATTAAACCTTGAACCTGCCCCCTTTAATCCGCTGCACACAGCTGCTGGGGGGCTGGGGGGGGGGGAGAAGAGGACAGTGGGTGACAGCTTCTGCTGGCAGCATCAGAGTGTGACTAGGGGGGATGGGAAGAGGGTGCAAAGAGAAGCACAAAGCAGGAATCCAGATGGTGCAGACACATCCCCTGTGCCCTCGGGATAAAATGCAGGCTCCTAGGTGCTTTGGTCAGGAATGGGCAAATTGGCCACTGTCTGTGCACCTGATGCAGAGCTGCTGAGCCAAAGGTTGATGGCCTGACCGTGGGAGCTGAATGCTCAGGAGTCCTTAGATAGTAGTTGACATCTGAACACACTGCCACTAGGTCACGTGTATCTTGCATTTATAACCAGCCTTGTGCTTATACGTATACAACAACCCCTTTGTGTGGCTGTCCTCTGCCGCAAGTCTTTTGGTGCTTATTCTGGCAGTAGCAGGGGTGAGGGGAGCAGAGCCCGGAAGATCCAAGTTTCAGCATCTTAGCTGTCCTCTTTTACATTAGGGATGCCTGACATTAGTAATAGCTGCAGGTGGCTTGATGGGATTGGCAATGGACTATAGAGAAGTTCAGCAGCAGCCCAGGTCAGTAGTGGGCAAAAGTCATCAGTGCATCTGGGTTGTTTTATGGCCTATGGGACTGAGTTGAGAGTCTCGATCCAATTCAATAAGCCAGGTGGCCCCTTCACTGACCAGCAACCAGTTACACCAGCTGGAGCCCTGGCTTCTCAGCAGGGAGATCAATTCTGCCTGGTCTTGAGGAGTGAAAGATCTTCTAAGGCTTAAAGGTGGTTCCTGTAGGTTTGGGTTGAGTAATGATAGCGAAGCTTGCAGGGCTGCTGCCCATGTTTTATCTGTCTTGTGGCTAAAGAGAGGACAGATCTCCAGGTCTGTCAAGCCAGCAATAATAAGATGTTCCGTGCCTTCATGGGTGACCAGGACTACCTGAATGACTCTTCACGACCCTGCCCCATGTCAAGCTTTGCTGGTCTCTCTCTTACCCCAGCTTCTTATTAGAAGCTGTTGGACCTGTGGATGACTTCTCCAATCCTTGGGCACTTCCCTAGTAGGGGGCTGGGGGCGTTGAGCTTTAGAGGGCATGAGCTTAGGGGATAGATCTAGATGTCTTGGTGAATGCTGCTGCCGATTGGTTTGGTCCTCCTGCCATCTACCAGGTTCTGTTTCTGGGATTGAACAGCGCATATTCCTCCACAGCTCCCTACTGGCATTGATGTTCCGGATCTGAGATTGCGTCTTTCCAGCACGCAAACCTAGTAATTTTTAAGGCACATGCTGCTGCCCCCTGCAGGATCTCTCCTAAAATAGACACTATATCTCATCTAGCCAAGCAGAGGAGGAAGCCACACAGCAATCTTGGAAAGGTGCTGACAATTAAAGGGGTAAGGTGGTGGGACTGGAAGGGGGAAACCTATCAGGCAGATGTAAGCATGCCTAAATAAAACTTGCAAAAGTTGGTTCAAATGCTCCCCTTCTTGGGGCTGGTTTGATTGGTAAGTCAGATAACAGAATACTAGTTCTTGGCAGAACTTAATAGTTTTTTGCAGGCTTCTTATCTTTGCTAGCAGGGTGGGTCACCAGAAGAGCCTTCCTGGGTCATAAATCGTGCTACAGTCACGATCTTGGGTTTACGTCCCATCTGAAAAGTGGGAACGAAGGTGCTAAGTTCAGGAAGGGGAGAGGTAAATGAGGAGGATGGGAGGAGCGGGCATGAGCCCTATGAGTGGCTGGCATGTTTTTGTTAAAGGCCCATGAGGTATTAGCAGCAATTCTCTGACAGAGCAGAGAAGAGGTTATCATGGTCACATGTTTCTTTGTTGCCTATGTTTCCTTTGCCTGCATTTGTGGTCAGATTCATAGATTCATAGATTCTAGGACTGGAAGGGACCTCGAGAGGTCATCGAGTCCAGTCCCCTGCCCGCATGGCAGGACCAAATACTGTCTAGACCATCCCTGATAGACATTTATCTAACCTACTCTTAAATATCTCCAGAGATGGAGATTCCACAACCTCCCTAGGCAATTTATTCCAGTGTTTAACCACCCTGACAGTTAGGAACTTTTTCCTAATGTCCAACCTAGACCTCCCTTGCTGCAGTTTAAGCCCATTGCTTCTTGTTCTATCCTCAGAGGCTAAGGTGAACAAGTTTTCTCCCTCCTCCTTATGACACCCTTTTAGATACCTGAAAACTGCTATCATGTCCCCTCTCAGTCTTCTCTTTTCCAAACTAAACAAACCCAATTCTTTCAGTCTTCCTTCATAGGTCATGTTCTCAAGACCTTTAATCATTCTTGTTGCTCTTCTCTGGACCCTTTCCAATTTCTCCACATCTTTCTTGAAATGCGGTGCCCAGAACTGGACACAATACTCCAGCTGAGGCCTAACCAGAGCAGAGTAGAGCAGAAGAATGACTTCTCGTGTCTTGCTCACAACACACCTGTTAATACATCCCAGAATCATGTTTGCTTTTTTTGCAACAGCATCACACTGTTGACTCATATTTAGCTTGTGGTCCACTATAACCCCTAGATCCCTTTCTGCCGTACTCCTTCCTAGACAGTCTCTTCCCATTCTGTATGTGTGAAACTGATTTTTTCTTCCTAAGTGGAGCACTTTGCATTTGTCTTTGTTAAACTTCATCCTGTTTAACTCAGACCATTTCTCCAATTTGTCCAGATCATTTTGAATTATGACCCTGTCCTCCAAAGCAGTTGCAATCCCTCCCAGTTTGGTATCATCCGCAAACTTAATAATCGTACTTTCTATACCAATATCTAAGTCGTTAATGAAGATATTGAACAGAGCCAGTCCCAAAACAGACCCCTGCGGAACCCCACTCGTTATGCCTTTCCAGCAGGATTGGGAACCATTAATAACAACTCTCTGAGTACGGTTATCCAGCCAGTTATGCACCCACCTTATAGTAGCCCCATCTAAATTGTATTTGCCTAGTTTGTCGATAAGAATATCATGTGAGACCGTATCAAATGCCTTACTAAAGTCTAGGTATACCACATCCACAGCTTCTCCCTTATCCACAAGACTCGTTATCCTATCGAAGAAAGCTATCAGATTGGTTTGACATGATTTGTTCTTTACAAATCCATGCTGGCTGTTCCCTATCACCTTACCACCTTCCAAGTGTTTGCAGATGATTTCCTTAATTACTTGCTCCATTATCTTCCCTGGCACAGAAGTTAAACTAACTGGTCTGTAGTTTCCTGGGTTGTTTTTATTTCCCTTTTTATAGATGGGCACTATATTTGCCCTTTTCCAGTCTTCTGGAATCTCTCCCGTCTCCCATGATTTTCCAAAGATAATAGCTAGAGGCTCAGATACCTCCTCTATTAGCTCCTTGAGTATTCTAGGATGCATTTCATCAGGCCCTGGTGACTTGCAGGCATCTAACTTTTCTAAGTGATTTTTAACTTGTTCTTTTTTTATTTTATCTGCTAAACCTACCCCCTTCCCATTAGCATTCACTATGTTAGGCATTCCTTCAGACTTCTCGGTGAAGACCGAAACAAAGAAGTCATTAAGCATCTCTGCCATTTCCATGTTTCCTGTTACTGTTTCTCCCTCTTCACTAAGCAGTGGGCCTACCCTGTCTTTGGTCTTCCTCTTGCTTCTAATGTATTGATAAAAAGTCTTCTTGTTTCCCTTTATTCCCGTAGCTAGTTTGAGCTCATTTTGTGCCTTTGCCTTTCTAATCTTGCCCCTGCATTCCTGTGTTGTTTGCCTATATTCATCCTTTGTAATCTGTCCTAGTTTCCATTTTTTATATGACTCCTTTTTATTTTTTAGATCATGCAAGATCTCGTGGTTAAGCCAAGGTGGTCTTTTGCCACATTTTCTATCTTTCCTAACCAGCGGAATAGCTTGCTTTTGGGCCCTTAATAGTGTCCCTTTGAAAAACTGCCAACTCTCCTCAGTTGTTTTTCCCCTCAGTCTTGATTCCCATGGGACCTTACCTATCAGCTCTCTGAGCTTACCAAAATCCGCCTTCCTGAAATCCATTGTCTCTATTTTGCTATTCTCCCTTCTACCCTTCCTTAGAATTGCAAACTCTATGATTTCATGATCACTTTCACCCAAGCTGCCTTCTACTTTCAAATTCTCAACGAGTTCCTCCCTATTTGTTAAAATCAAGTCTAGAACAGCTTCACCCCTAGTAGCTTTTTCAACTTTCTGAAATAAAAAGTTGTCTGTAATGCAGTCCAAGAATTTGTTGGATAGTCTGTGCCCCGCTGTGTTGTTTTCCCAACATATATCTGGATAGTTGAAGTCCCCCATCACCACCAGATCCTCATGTCCTGGTTCCCAAGGCTGCTTACAAGGCAGGGAGTCAAGAAAGTGGCAGGACTGATAGCAGCAGCTGCTGAGGACACTACCTGGGAACTGCCCGTGGCTTCTCCAAATCTAGATAGTGAGCGCAGAAGCATACAGGACCAGGATGTGGGTACTGAGCTAGGCTGGTGCTTTCCCACCAGCACTAACCTCAGAGTTGGTCACCAGGGCTGCCGGCTGAGAAATCCCCCATACTTGGCCCGAGCTGGAGGATTGCTTTCATTTCCCCTGGACTTTCTTCCTGGGAGGTTAGAAAGCTGGGGAATTTTGGTGGCCCTGAATTCATGCTCAAACCTTCCCCAGAGTGTCTGAATGTCTGTGTGATGGGGCTCTAGTGGAGGGAGAGGGGGCAGAATCTGCTTTTCTTGGTGGAAGGCTGGAGTATCCTCAATAAAGGTCTGAAGGAGAATCCCCTTTAGCCACAAGGAATTCCATCTGGGGTCCCTGCCAGAGGACACCTGTCTGCACTTTGCAATTAAGTCACACCTTATCGTCTGAGGGTATTGAACTGAGCACATATCCTGCACCAGCTCACCCAGCCTTAGGGGGCACCTGCTAGGAATGCAGGAAAGAGAAAGCAGAACTGCCAGTGAATAGGTCATAGAATCACAGAATATCAGGGTTGGAAGTGGCTGCCCCCCTGGGCTCTCTTCCCTCCCTCACTCATTCTTAAGCAACTGAATTGGGATACTTACACCAGCTCCTAGTCCGGCTCCCTAGCCTAACTTTAGCTTCAGGGTTGCCCAGTGGAGTTCAGGTGCAGGGGGAAGTACAGCAGCATGACTTTGAAAGGGAAGCTGCCACTTCCTCCTGCAGCTCGCTGGCTCTACAGCCTGTTGTCATTTCTATTTCATAATCTGACCCCCTCTGACCTTGCTCCTGTCCCCTCTGCTGGCTGCATGCTGATACCTGTCTGTAAAGGGCTGATATCCTAAGATAGCAGCCTGGATGGACTAACTAGAGATGGGCTGTGCTTTGGGTCTTACAAAACCAAAATCAGGAGTGGTTAAAGATCCATCATAGTGAGAACACTGCAGTGTGGGAGGAGGGCGTTGGTTTAAAGGTTCTGCTTCCAGCAGTCGCTCGTTACACCCAGGAGTCAATAGATACCCAAACAAATGCACTTAAATTTGCCTAGCTGCTGCTGTAATATAAATAACAGAGCCGGCTGGCACAAGCAGGTGCAACCCCATTGGCTTCACGTGTGGCCGTTAACCTGGCCCTGAGGACTTTACCACCAAAGCCCCTCTCAGAATGATTTGGATCTCTTTTTAAACGCTGAAAAGAATGTAAATGAAAAGCAATGTAAAGGGGCTAGTCAATTAGTCCCCCTAGAAAATCAGTAAATAGAGACTCAAAACCCCACTAGCTCACTTGGTAGCAGCTGTCGCTCAAGAAAATGCTACCGTGCGTGGGGAGGGAGATGCACAAATGACTTATACCACCAGGAGAACATGCTTCTGTGTTGCTTATGAAGCAGGAAGGATGGTCTAGTGCAGGCCTGCACAACTCTTAAAGCGGCAAGGACCATATTACTCCAAAGAAAACAGCCGAGGGCCGAAACCCCCCAGGCGCCGCCAACCACCCCCAGCGCCATCCAGCCCCCCCCAAAACACAACCCCCCCCCAGCGCCGCCCGCCCACCCCACGGAAACAACCCCCCCAGCGCTGCCGAAACACCCCCCACAGCGCCACCTGCCCCACGGAAACAAACCCTCCTTCCCCAGCGCCGCCCCACCGAAACAGCAGTATTGAACCCCGGTAATTTGTTATAGCGGGCCCTTAAGGTAGTATAATTAAGATAAAAGAAGAACTTTTTGCTAGAAGTAGAATAAGATCTTCCCCCCACTTTGTAATCAATTGCCCTGTTGAATGAATGAAGTGTGAATGAGGAAGGCGTGGAAAGCAGGCACCTCCAGACAGCTGCAACCCTTGGAGAGGGCAGGGCCGGCTCTAGGATTTTTGCCTCCCCAAGCAAAAAAAATTTTGGCCGCCCCCCTTTTTTTCGTGCCCCTCTGCCCCCGGCCCCGCCCTTACTCCACCCCTTCCCCAAATTCCCAGCCCCGCCTCCTCCCCCGGCGTGCTGCATTTTCCCCCCCATTGCTTCCTGCGGGCCCCCCGCGACCTAGTGCCCTAGCTCATCTCTGCTCTGCCTGCTCCCCCGGGCGCGCTGTCACTCCGCTTCTCCCCCTTCCCTCTCAGGCGAGGGAGGGCGGAGAAGCGGAGCAGCAGCGCGTTCAGGGGAGCAGGCGAAGCAGAGGTGAGCTAGGGTGGCAGGGCGCAGGAAGTAACGGGGGGGGTAGAGGAACCGCTCCCCGCTCCAGCTCACCTCCGCTCCACCACCGCTGCCTCCCCCAAGCACCCGCTGCTCGACTTCTCCTCCCTCCCAGCCTTGCTGCACAAAATAGCAGTTTTGCGCGCGGCAAGCCTGGGGGGGGGGGAACAGAGCGGCGGCGCGTTCAGGGGAGCAGGCGGAGCGGAGGTGAGCTAGGGTGGGGTTGCACAGGAAGTAACGGGAGGGTAGAGGAACCACTCCTTGCTCCAGCTTACCTCCGCCACCTCCCCCGAGCGCCCCGCCGCTCGGCTTCTCCTCCCTCCCAGCCTTGCTGCGCGAAACAGCGGTTTCACGCGCGGCAAGCCTGAGAGGGAGGGGGAGAAGCAGAGCGGCGGCGGCGCGCTCAGGGGGGCAGGCGGAGGCAGAGCGGAGGCGAGCTGGGGTGGCAAACTGGGGCGGCGGCACTTTTTCCCCATGCCCCAGAGTCTGCGCCTATGATGGCCGGCACCAGAATAACGCCCCTAGAAATGTGCCGCCCCAAGCACCTGCTTGTTTTGCTGGTGCCTGGAGCCGGCCCTGGGAGAGGGGATGGGAGCCAGACCAGATCAGTAGAACAGGTCAGCCATCGATTCGCCGCTCGCCTCCTCAGTCCCCCTCCCCCGGCTCGCCTCCTCCCCCCCAGCCACTGCCCGCTCGCCTCCTCAGCCTCCCACCCCTCCGGCTCGCCGGCTCACCTGCCCCCCCGCCACTGCCCGCCCGCTCGCCTTCTCAGCTCCCCTTCCACCGTCCCCAGCTCGCCTACTCAGCCCCCCGCGGGCCGCACAGTGAGCCCACGCAGGTCGCATGTGGCCCCCGGGCCGCATGTTGTGCAGGCCTGGTCTAGTGGTTAGGGCACTACACTGGGACTCAGAAGATGTTGGTGCAATTCCTGGTTCCACCACAGCTTCTCTGTGTGACCGTGGGCAGGTCACTTAGTTGTCTGTGCCTCAATCTTTAATTGTAAAATGGGGATACCAGCACCTCCCAGGGGTGCTGAGAGACTAAATACATGATGCTCAGATACTACAGTGATGGAGGCCAGATAAGATTGTAGGAGGCAAGCTTGTATGCTTCTTTTTGAGCTTTGGAGGGTGTTGTGCATGAGCTTCTTATCCATGATGCATTTGCATCCTTCTCTGGGCCAGTTCTGTGCTTGAGCACCAGGTTTTACGCAAGCTTCCTTCTGGAAATTGACACTGAGTGTGTCTCGCAGGGAAATCCAGCCGCTAGGAAAGTTTTCTCTCTCTGCGTGATGTGGTAACCAACAACACAGCTTCTTTTAATTTCCAGGCCTTGCATATCAAGGAAAACAGTCCCACCCTTGATCAGCGGCACCGGAAACAGCATGATCTTTACAGAACCAGCAGCAGCAACCTATTTTGTTTGGGCTGTGTCGATGCATCTTGGTGACATCCATTCAGCTATCGAAGTAGCAATACCAGCACCTGAGAGTAGAGCAAGCTGACTGAGCAGTTAAATTGCCCTGGACAGTAGCTTTTGGTTCTGATTAACTATTGGGAGTGGAACCTACCTCCGATCTGAATGGTTTTCATCCCCAAACTCATTACCATGCTGACCCCTTCTGGGAAGAACAGGGAAGGCCGCTTGTCGCTGCAGGCTCATCATGTGCCTGAGAATGTCCTCTGAGCCATTCCAGACTCCAGCTGGTGTGTCAGCTGCACACAGAGGGGCTGGAAGTCAGGCTAGATTTCCTGAGGCCATTGGGGCGTAGGTCACCCTGAAATTACCCTGCAGATGCTTCAAAAACAAAACATTTATGGTAATACCATTGAAGCACTGCGATAGCAGGAAACCCTTAACTTAAATGCTGCAGATAAGAGAGTGACAATAGTATACCATTATTTATCCTTTCCAAAAGCCTAAGCATTGGACTGGCGAGTAGGAAGGGCTGCTGCAGTATCCCAAATTAATAACAGATTTAACACAGTGTGTAGTTAATGTGGGACTTGCTGCCATTGGCAGTTGTTGAGGCAAATAGTATTGTTTTTGAGAAGAACAGGTATTAAGAATAGCACCTGGTGTTACCAGGGAAGATAATCTAAAGGCTAACAATCCACATGCTTCAGGGCATAAACTAATCTCAGCAGCTGGTGTCAGGAGGAAACTTCCCCTCTTTGGTATAGTACCTCATAACTAGCCAGGTACGTTGTGGGTGTCCTGTCCCTGTGCATAAGGACTTGGTTACTGGCTGAGGCAGGATGCTGGATTAGGTGGATACTGGTCCATTTCATTGTTTGCAGGGACTAGCCCATTGATTTTTTTTTTTCCTGAGTTTCTCAGACTTTTTCTTTGAGATTTTCTATGCTATGTCCTTGGGTGAATTAGTTGCTTTTTAGTTTTTTCTACCCACTCTTAAGCACCATGCTGTGCTTGTGCTTGTGGGGCCCCTTCTGCTGCTGCTTACCCACTAAACCTTAAATGCAAAGAGATGCACAGCAGGTATATGAGATACTTGGTGTTGTAGCCAAAAGCACATGGAAATTTTATCTCCAATAACAGACTTTTGTTTTCTTGTACAGCAAAGACCTCTAGTGGACATCTGAAGTGGCACACCAGATAAAAAGCCATCTGGTATAATGGAATACACAAGGACCGCTTTCTTAGAAGAGGTGGGAGGCAGGAGTACCACGTCAGAATATTCCTTGTTGGCTTACACGAGGTTATTTATAGAGCTTTCCCCATTCCACACCCCTGCTGCCAAAAGTGCCAAGAACATACATAGACAATGCAAGACAGGAACAGATCACTTGGGAAAGAATCAGTCCTTGTTCAGGACACTCTTGTATATTTGTCGCAGACTGCATATGCAATCTTTGTATCTTCTGCTGGTGTGGGCAGAGCAGGTAATTTCTTGTTGCTTAGTGGTTAGGCTATGGATGACGGTCTCATTTTCTAAATGAGCCAATAGGCTTGGTTCTCCCTCTGACCCCTTACATTGGTTGTGTGCACTGGGTCCCTAGAAATCTGAAGAACCTGGAACTGGGAGTCTTTGTGTATTACCAAACAGTAACAGTTTTGTGCCAATTAAGGTCACTCGGCACTTTCCGGTGGCTGAACCCTCAATGCACACCTTAGTTAACCCTGCTGATTGAGACGGAGCCCTAAGGATCCCAGCCTCTGCCAGTGTGTGCCTCTCTGGAGCCAGGCCCACCTGCCAGCCAGCTATATCAGCCTACTGTCCTACCTAACACTGTTTATGTTGAGATGCCCCTGCTCAGGGCAGGTCCACATCAGTTCCAAATCCCTGCACAGGCCACTACTTGTAACAATGACCCTGGCTGGATCAGCAATGGGAACTAAAGCTGCCAGCTATGACTCTAAAATAATTCATCTTTACTACTTAAGCAAGAGGAGCACAGCTGCTAGGACAGACAGTAGCAGCCACACAAACTTTGTTATACAGTCTGGCCACTAGAGGGGGACAAAGAGCCCGCAGGCTTAATATTGGTTACATTTAAAAATCCCACTAATGTTAAAAATGTATTGAATGTGTGCAAAATGGGATTCCCTCCTCCTCTCTTCCCCCCCCTTTCCCCGAGTTTTATAATTCAGATAAATCCCAGCCAGTTTTCACTCTGATATTCATTGGCACTTACCATTAATAAAGGCATCTCCCTGCTAAACTGCTACCCCAGCCACTTTAGATGCCAAGGTGTTAATAACTATACACTAATGACATTGATTCCCCCTCTGCCTCCCTGAGCTCAAACACAGCTGGCCTGTTTTCAGTCAGAAAAAAATCCCTTTCAGGAAGAGGTCAGACCTGGCTACTTTCACCCTGATAGGTGAAACTTTGAGCTATTTATGAACACCTGAAAGCAGGGATAGGTTGGAGTTGCGTCAGTCACCTTAACTGCAGCTGGAGCACTAGTCAGAACTGCAAGCTATAGCTAATGGGGGGGCTCCAAGAGTTGAACTAATAGAGTTGCCCTTTTTAGCTCATTGGGTAGGGGCCTGAGTACATGGAAGAATGGATGGCGCACAGAAAGCTAGCGAGGTTCTCCTGTTTACCTCCTTGTCGGGAGTATGTTCTGCCGTGGGGAGGATCATCCTTTTATGCAGAACGATGCTCTGTACCAGTAACCTAGTAAAGCACATCCATGGCAGCTAACAGCCAGCAGCGTAGCTGAGAAGGAAGTGCTGCAAGGCATTTGGTAGCAGTGTGTACTGATCCCTGAGCCAGGGAAATTCTCAGGACAGGCAGTATCTGTTAATGAGGCTTGTGCTACACCAAAGTACCACTGATAGAAACACTGGTGTTCCTCTCCCACTATGGAGCTATGGCACAGGTGTTTCCCCTAGAAGATGTGGTGTGTTCACTTTTGCCCAGGAGTCCTTTGTCCCAGTAGCTCATGGTTAGCCAGCTAGGCAGGGGACCAGGTGGTAGAAAAGAGCCCTTGTGAGTCTCCCCTGGTTCCTCCAGGTCTGTTTTATCTTTGTGGGGCATGGCTGAAACTTTTGCTGAGCTTGGAGCTGGGCCAGAGCAATATCCCTCCCCTAGAAACCACAGTCTAGATCTGGCTGTGCTCCTCATGCCACTCAGGGTATGTCTACACTGCAATCAGGAGGTGTGAGTGCAACTCTTGTAGGGATAGCCAAATGAGCTTTGATGGAGCTAGATCAAAGCTAGCTCGAGTCACAGTAGCAGTGTAGCCACGGCATGGGGGGTGGCATGGGTGAGCCACTTGCGTATGTACTCAAGGTCCAGGGGGAGGTAGTACTTGAGAGCTAGCCCATGCCACTAGATCCAAGCTAGCTCTGGTTTGTCTCTGTGAGCTGCCATCTCACCTCCTGATTGCAGCATAGACACACACCCTTAGAGAGAGGGCTCCAGGAGACCCCATGGGGAAGGGAAAGGGGAGAGAGGACCCTTCTACCCCTTACATTCATCCACAATACAAGGCAAGAGTGAAAGACAATGACATTGAAAAGCAGCAAGTATAAAACAGATTCCAGGACAAATGTCATAAAGATAGAGTTGCAGGTGGCACCTAAATATCAATTAAACTACAATGTTAGAATGTTGGAGTTATAAAAATAGTGAAAGCTGGGGAAAAATTCATTAATAGACAACTTTAACCCCAGCATCTACTGGTATTAGAGTAATACCTAGTAACAGTGCTTTTCATCTGTGGATTTTAAAGCATTTTAGAGGGACAGAAGGATGAAGAGCACAGCAATGATTTGCCCAAAGATACCAGGCAAAGCTGGGACTGGAACCATGGATGTCTGGATCCCAAGCTGGTGTACTAGCCACTGAGCTATGCTGTTGCAGGCAGAAAGAGGTGATTCTCAGCAGGAGTGTATAACTGCCAAGGTCTGTTCTAATCTTTATACAGTGAAACAAATATGGGACCACCAAGGACTGTCACACTTGTGACGGTGGTGCACGTGTTTGTGAAATAGTGACAGCCTATCTCAAATAGAAGCAGTAGCACCTTCCTTTGTGACTGCCTGGTTCTTCTACTTCGAGAGCTTGCTCATGTCCATTCCATATTAGGTGAGCATGGTGCGGTATAAGGGGCGCTGCTGGATCCCCTCACCCGCAGTTCCTTCTTGCCGCCAGTGATGGTGCTGGAACATCTGCTGCTTCAGCTAGCATTGATTCTTTCTCTGTTCTTGCGAACTTTGAAATCCTGTAAAATAGTTATACATAGTAGTTTTCTTAGGCCTGGTCTACACTAGGAGGTTATGTCGAATTTAGCAGCGTTAAATCGAATTAACCCTGCACCCGTCCACACAATGAAGCTATTTAGTTCGACATAGAGGTCTCTTTAATTCGATTTCTGTACTCCTCCCCGATGAGGGGAGTAGCGCTAAATTCGACATGGCCATGTCGAATTAGGGTAGGTGTGGATGGAATTCGACGCTAATAGCTCCGGGAGCTATCCCACAGTGCACCACTCTGTTGACACTCTGGACAGCAGTCCGAGCTCAGATGCTCTGACCAGCCACACAGGAAAAGCCCCAGGAAAATTTGAATTCCTTTTCCTGTCTGGCCAGTTTGAATCTCATTTCCTGTTTGGACATTGTGGCGAGCTCAGCAGCACTGGCAACGATGCAGAGCTCTCCAGCAGAGGTGGCCATGCAATCTCAGAATAGAAAGAGGGCTCCAGCATGGACTGATCGGGAAGTCTTGGATCTGATCACTGTGTGGGGCGATGAGTCTGTGCTTTCGGAGCTGCGCTCCAAGAAACGGAATGCGAAGATCTACGAGAAGATCTCAAAAGCCGTGACAGAGAGAGGATACAGCCGGGATGCAACGCAGTGCCGCATGAAAATCAAGGAGCTGAGACAAGGGTACCAGAAAACCAAAGAGTCAAACGGATGCTCCGGATCCCAGCCCCAGACATGCCGTTTCTACGAGGCACTGCATTCCATTCTAGGTGCGGCCGCCACCATTACCCCACCACTGACGTTGGACTCTGAGGATGGGATATTGTCGACGGCCGCTTCCTCGGAGATGTTAGCGGACGGGGAAGATGAGGAAGGAGATGAGGAGGACGAGGCAGTCGACAGTGCTTACAACGCTGATTTCCCCGACAGCCAGGATCTCTTCATCACCCTCACAGAGATCCCCTACCAACCCTCCCCAGGCGTTAACCCGGACCCTGAATCAAGGGAAGGATCAGTTGGTAAGTGTTTTAAACATGTAAACATTTATTTTGAACAGAACAGGAATATTAACAATGGGTTTTTCATGATTAGTTTGCCCTAGGTGCTTAACGTTTTAGTCCTTGGCAGTGCAACTACTGCAAAAGAATCTAACAATGTCCGGTTTATCATGATTAGTTTGCCCTAGGCGCTCTACTTTTTAGTCCTTTCCAGTGCAGCTACTGGAAAATAAGGTCTATATGTCTGGGGATAGAGCTGAAATCCTCATGGGACATCTCCACGAAGCTCTCCTGGAGGTAATTGGAAAGCCTTTGCATGAGGTTCCTGGGGAGAGCGGCCTTATTGCGTCCTCCGTGGTAGGAAACTTTTCCGCGCCAGGCTATCATCAAGTACTCTGGGATCATTGCCTTGCAGAGCATGGCGGCATACGGCCCTGGTTTTTGCTGGCTTTCACGCAGCATTCGGTCTTTCTCTGTGTCAGAAATCCTCATCAGAGTGATGTCGCTCATGGTGACCTGCTTTGAATTAGGGGATTGTTAGTATTGGGACTGCTTTCCTGTTCCTTTACATAACTGTAACCGGCGGTTTACAGCCACGCGGTGGAGGCGGGAGAGGGGCAGCATACAGGGATCTTTCCCGGGGACAGCCGCGAGGGGGTGGGACAGGGGCAGAGTTCATGCTTGCCGGATTGCCGGCAGCAGGAACTGGCCAACGCTAGGAGCATTGCTTTGAACGTGAAAGGAGGGCACTGCTATAATTTAAGTTTTAAGCAGCCAAAAGTCTACGGCTTACCATGTCAGCCTGCTACCCGAATTCTGCTGTCCTGCCCCGCTTGTCTGATCTCCACTGCAAGACCCCAGGCACTGAATGCGAAGGCCGAAAATTCGACCTTGTCCTGAGTGCGCATGTGATAGGTGCTGTGCATGGTCTTGTTCACAGAGAAAGACTATGTTCATTGTTCACAAAAATGTATCTTTGTGAGGAATTCACTCCCTTTTTCCCATCCCACAGCTGCGACTGTCTCCCGACCTACCCCGGCATCCCCCTACCAGAGGCTGGCGCAGATTAGGCGGAGAAAGAAAAGGACACAGGACGACATGTTCTCAGAACTTATGGGCTGCTCCCGAGCCGAGGCGGCCCAGCAGACCCAATGGAGGGAGAACATGTCGCAATACCAGCGATCACACAGTGAATGGGAGGAGAGGTGGCGTCAGGAAGACCAGCAGGCGACTCAAACGCTGCTTGGACTAATGAGAGAGCAAACGGACACGGTCCGGCGCCTTGTGGATGTTCTGCAGGACCGGAGGCAGGAGGACAGAGCCCCGCTGCAGTCTATCTCTAACCGCCCTCCCCCGCCACAAAGTCCCATCCCCCCCTCACCCAAAGTCCCAAGAAGGAGGGGCGGCAGGGGCCGTGAAAACTGTCACTCCACCCCTGCAGACTGCTCAAGTACCAGAAGGCTCTCATTCCCAAAAATTTGATAAGTCCTTTCCTTCCCGCCTCACCCAAGCCCCCGTCCCAGTTTCATCCCCTAACTGTGTAGTTGCTAATAAAAAATACGTTTCTGTTAATTACTGTTTCCGTCATGTTCTTTTAGAGGAGAGTGTGTTTGAAGGGGGGGGGAAGGGGGTTGATAATTGGAGAGGACAGTCACCTTTACCAGGGTACAGACACGGGGGCAGGTTCAGCAGAAGGTCACACACACATTGCAATCACTAGGCACCCTGGTCAGTCTGGGAGGTGGTTTTCATGTTCTGGG
>NW_020664562.1:375920-453060 GCF_002925995.2 Terrapene triunguis
ATTCCTCGAGTTTAGAAGCGTTCTTTCCATCACTACGCCCGCTCCCCACCACAGTCTGCGTCCCAGTTTCAACACTTTACCGCGAAATCCATAATAAAGAAAACGGTGTTCAATAACAAAGTTCCATTTATTTTATTTTTAAACGTGTGTTGGAAGGGGGTGAACGAGGTGAACGGGGTATGTAACTGGAGAGGATAGTCAACATTAACTGGATAAAGAAACGGGGGCAGGTTCAGCTTCTCTTTAAACAAACTTAATAGTCACAGGTTACCCTGCTCACTGAGGAACCTAGCTTTCAAAGCCTCCCGGATGCACAGCGCGTCCTGCTGGGCTCTTCTAATCGCCCGGCTGGGCGTAATCAGCAGCCAGGCTATTTGCCTCAACCTCCCACCCCGCCATAAAGGTCTCCCCCTTGCTCTCACAGAGATTGTGGAGCACACAGCAAGCTGCAATAACAATGGGGATATTGGTTTCGCTGAGATCAGAGCGAGTCAGTAAGCTTCTCCATCTCCCCTTGAGACGTCCAAAAGCACACTCCACTACCATTCTGCACTTGCTCAGCCGGTAGTTGAAGAGTTCTTTTTCACTGTCCAGGGCGCCTGTATAGGGCTTCATGAGCCAGGGCATTAGCGGGTAGGCTGGGTCCCCAAGGATCACTATAGGCATCTCCACATCCCCAACAGTTATTTTGTGGTCCGGGAAGTAAATATCTTCCTGCAGCCGTCTAAACAGACCAGAGTTCCTGAAAACACGAGCGTCATGAACCTTGCCCGGCCATCCGACGTTGATGTTTGTAAAACGTCCCCTATTGTCCACCAGTGCTTGCAGCACCATTGAAAAGTAGCCCTTTCTGTTAATGTACTGGCTGGCCTGGTGGTCCGGTCCCAGGATAGGGATGTGAGTTCCATCTATAGCCCCACCGCAGTTTGGGAATCCCATCGCGGCGAAGCCATCTATGATGACCTGCACGTTTCCAAGGGTCACTACCTTTGACAGCATTAGCTCAACGATTGCGTTGGCTACTTGCATCACAGCAACCCCCACGGTAGATTTGCCCACGCCAAAGTGGTTCGCGACTGACTGGTAGCTGTCTGGCGTTGCAAGCTTCCAGAGGGCTATGGCCACTCGCTTCTGGACAGTCAGGGCTGCTTGCATCCGGGTGTCCTTGCACTTTAGGGCAGGGGAGAGCAACTCAGAAAGTTCCCTTCCGCATCCGAAAGTTTTGCAGCCACTGTGATTCATCCCAGACCTGCAGCACTATGCGGTCCCACCAGTCTGTGCTTGTTTCCCGGGCCCAGAATTGCCGTTCCACAGCATCAACATGACCCATTGCCACCATGATGTTCACGGCGCGGGGTCCCGTGCTTTGTGAGAGGTCTGTGCCCCTCTCAGACTTAATGTCCTCACCGCACTCCCGTAGCCTCCTCGCCCGATTTCTCAGCATCTGCCTCTGGAAAAGGTGGATGATAAGGTGCGAGGTTTTGACAACGGCCATAACTGCAGCGATGGTCGCAGCAGGCTCCATGCTCGCAGTGCTGTGGCGTCCACGCTGTCACTCATCAGAAAAGTGCGCGAACTGATTGCCCGCCGGCGCTTTCAGGGAGGGAGTGACGGTTGGATGACGACAGTTACCCAAAACCACCCTCGACACATTTTTTTCCCCAGCAGGCATTGGGGGCTCGACCCAGAATTCCAATGGGCAGCGGGGACTGCGGGAACTGTGGGATAGCTGCCCACAGTGCACCACTTCCAATGTCGACGCTTGCCCCGTTAGTGTGGACTCACAAAGTCGAATTACTGTCCTTAGTGTGGATACACACGTTCGACTTTGTAATATTGGTTCCACAAATTCGATTTAAGTAAAATCCAACTACTCTCGTAGTGTAGACATACCCTTAGTTACCCTTAGTAGTATTTCTCAAACTCTCTGTTAGTCCCGAATGGGACCCAGCCGGGGGTTGGGGCATGCCCCAGTCCCCAAGCTTTAAGCCCTGTGATTGCTGCAAACGGCCTATGCCCATCAGCGGTCCCCATACCAGCTGTCTAAGGTGCCTAGGTGAAGGGCGCATAAGTGACAAGTGCCGTATCTACAAGTCCTTCAAACCCAGGACGACGAAGGAGTGCAATATCCATCTATGAGCGCTTCTAATGGAGTCAGCACTCACTCCGGCACCAGAGCATTGGTCTGACTCCACACTGAGCACTGTGGTCTCCATGTGCAGTGCTCCCCTGACGCCATCTGCAAGCCGGCACCGGTCTCCCTCCATGGTTCCGGTCAGGAAGCCGAAAAAGACTGTAAGGGGAAGATCTCCTACCTCCCGCAAGGGAAAGGAGAGAGCAGCAGGCGAGCCAAGACTTGTTTCAGGCAGCTCAACATCCCCCTTGGGAAGTTGGGCCCCAGCTCAAGTCGAGCGGTGCAGCCCATCCCATGCCTTGCCTGTGACTCCAGATAGTGGTGCAGGCTCTGGCCAGCTTTAGATGCCATCGATGCCTGAAGCTCTTCAAGCAGCTTAGGAGATCCTGACGCTCCCAGTGCTGCCCTCACCGGCTCCTGCGGTACCCCGGTCTCAGGGAAAATCTGTGTTGGGACTTATGCGTGTGTCCCCACCTCAGCAGCACCGTTCCCCATCAAGAGGGACGTCCCGCCAGCATTCGCCCGCTCACAGCCGTTACGCCTCAGGATGGGAGAGGCAGGCTCAGCGGAGCCCTCTTCAGTCCCCGCACTGGGGGCGCCGATCGAGGGACTCGAGGCTTACCTCGCTGGTAGATTGGCACACACCCTCTTGTTGGAGGCCACTGGGCATAGCTACCAGGTAACTCGGGAGAGTGGAAGGCCAAAGTGTCGATGAAGCTCTTTTGCTCTGGGCCTATGTGAACCCCCAAACTCCATCTTGTAAACTCTCACTTACTTCTGTGTTTAATGCTTACAAGCTATAGCAAAAATGTAAAAGTCAGCTTTTCTAGCAGGCAGCTGCTGTAAACAGGCCTTGCAAGGCCAAAAAATAAGCAGGCGTATGGGAACTTTTCTAATTGTAACAGCTAAAAAAGAAAGGAGTAAAAGTAGTAAAAAAAAGTTAACAGACAAAAGCTTACACAAAAACTGCTTAGGGTATAAAAAGTAAAAGTTATTTGTATTTGTTGCACTAAATTTAAGGCATGCTGGTCTCCTAGTGCCATTTCAAAGCTCTAAAATAAACTTGGCTTGCTTTCTCCCCTCGGTGTCTTTATTGGTGCTAAGCACACCGGGCGACGGACCTTTTAGTCCGCCTCAAGCCCCTCAGGCGGTAACACTCTGAGACCAACCCCAACCATCTTCAAGGGCCTGGTACCGATCCTGGGACCAATCGGGCACCAGAGACCGCTGATTGCCGGGCCGTCATCGCCCGTCTCCAAAAGAAAGGTTGCTCTACTCAGGATGATCCTTCCAGCAACCGGCTCATAGTAGCTCCCGGTCTCGTTCAACGTCCCCGTACCAGTCAAGTAGCATGAGGTGAGGAGCGCCGGGTATCCGATGCAGATCTGCCGAATGCCGTCGGTCCCTCAGAGCCTGTCCAAGACAGTCTTGTTCAGACAGGTCGGCTTTGGGACACAGCGACTGGCACCGGTTGGACAAGAGCCACCGCTCAGCCCGATCCTAGTGTCCGGGACCTACCGCTCTGCTGGTAGCTCCTGCACGGAGTGAGGTTCCCTGACTGTGGGACAAGCCCCAGTACCGACAGTGCCAACTACATTATCAGCACTGAAACCTGTCCCATGGCCCCAGATGCAGTGGCCAGCGCCATGGTAACCGTGGAACCCTTGGGGGTTCACCCAGCTTTCCTAGGCTGCCCAATTGGTGTCAGGAGCCCCAGAGAGGCCAGCGGCCTCGGTATCCCGTCCCCCTCCGGTGCTGGAGACTTCGGGGGGTAAGACCCTTCAGGTCCAGGAGGACCCAGAGAAGCAAGCTGCTGGACCACCAATGGACGTGGAGGTTCCCGCAGCACTGGCATCGTCCTCGTTGTCGCCAGACGAGGCTATCACGGGGTCCCCTCACCCAGTTCCTCACGATGATGCCAAGGTGCACCAGGAACTTTTGAAGAGAGTCGCCTCCAACCTGGGGCTTCAGCCAGAGGAATTGGAAGAGCTCTCGGACTTTCTGTTTGACGTCCTCTGCTCCTCAGCCCCTGCCAGGTTGGCTCAACCCCTTCATGAAGGGTTTCTAAGATCACTAATGCCCTGTGGCAGACCCCCTCTTCCTGGCCCCTATCTCTAAAAGGGCCAAATGCAAGTACTTTGTGCCAACTAAAGGGCATGAATACTTATATTCCCACCCAGCCCCCAATTCCCTTGTGGTCGAGGCAGTTAACCACAAGGGGTGGCAGGGACAACCCGAGGCCACCCCCAAAAATAAAGACTCGAGGAGGCTGGATCTTTTTGGACGTAAGGTTTATTCATCTTCCAGCCTTCAGCTGAGAGTGGCCAACCACCAAGCCCTCCTTGGCCGATATGACTTCAACATGTGGCAAGCCATGGCCAAGTTCGAAGGGTCGTTCCGCGAGGCTTCCAGAAAGGAGTTCCGAGTGATCTTCGATGAGGGCACGACCGTGGCCAGGGCGGCCCTGCAGGTGGCGTCAGACACTGCGGACGCTACTGCCCGCACCACGGCTTCCGCCATATCCATGCAGCGAGCCTCTTGGCTACTCCACTCTGGGTTGTCCATCGAGGCTCAGCAGTCAATGCAGGACCTGCCCTTCAATGGCCAGGCCCTATTTGCGGAGCAAACAGACAGCAAATTGCATGGCCTCAGGGATGTCTGCACCACCCTGCGACAGGTTGGATCACAGAAAACCCCTTGGGAACTGCCAACTGATGTGCTGAGACTACCCCTGAGCATGTTTCCCCTGGCAGCTTGGGACTTCAGTGCCCTGCCTGGTTTGAGCCAGACACGCTAGCCTGCTGCAAACCGAGACCCAAATCTGAACCACGTCCCCTAAAAGCTGCAGGCTTAACTGAAAACAGCTTAAGAAGTGTTCCTGTCTCTAACACTCAGATGCCCAGCTCCCAATGGGGGTCCAAACCCCAAATAAACCTATTTTACCCTGTATAAAGCTTATACAGGGTAAACTCATAAATTGTTCACCCTCTATAACACTGATAGAGAGATATGCATGGCTGTTTGCCCCCCCCCCAGGTATTAATACATACTTTGGGTTAATTAATAAGTAAAAAGTGATTTTATTAAATACAAAAAGTAGGATTTAAGAGGTTCCAAGTGATAACTGACAGAACAAAGTGAATTACCCAGCAAAATAAAATAAAACACACAAGTATAAACCTGATACAGTAAGAAGCTGAATACAGATAAAATCTCACCCTCAGAGATATTTCAATAATCTTATATCACAGACTGGACTTATATCACAGCCTTCCAGTCTGGGCACAATCCTTTCCCCTGGTACAGCTCTTGTTCCAGCTCAGGTGGTAGCTAGGGGATTTCTCATGATTGCAACCCCCTTTGTTCTGTTCCACGCCCTTATATAGCTTTGCACAAGGCGGGAATCCTTTGTTCCTCTCTGGGTTCCCACTCCTAATTCTAAATGGAAAAGCACCAGGTTAAAGATGGATTCCAGTTCAGGTGACACGATCACATGTCCTGGGAGACCCCAAGCCCTTATTCCTCCCAGCCTGACTCACAGGAAGGCCTGCAAGCAAACAGAGCCATCCACAGTCAATTGTCCTAGTTGATGGGAGCTATCAAGATTCCAAACCACCATTAATGGCTCACACTTTGCATAATTACAATAGGACTTCAGAGTTATATTTCATATTTCTAGTTTCAGATACAAGAATGATACATACATACAAATAGGATGATGACACTCAGTAGATTATAAGCTTTGTAATGATATCTTACAAGAGACCTTTTGAATGAAGCATATTCCAGTTATATTATATTCACACTCATTAGCATATTTTCATAAAATCATATAGAGTGCAACATCACACACCCTAAAAACCCTGGGTCTCTATGTCCCAGCCCCGGCATGTAAGCAATTTAAACCGCAGCAGCTGCAAGGTGAGGGGAGTCAGCCTCTGCAGGACCAGCCCCATAAACGAGCGAAGGGCTAAAAGCACCGCCCGAGCCACCCACCTCCACCCTCTGCCCAGTCGGGCGCAACCCGTAAGAAGTAAGGGGCCAAACAGTCGTTTTGAGGGTGCGCCCAAGGGCAACCTACCAGACTATTCCCTGGATCCATCCTTCCCTGTGTTCTCCAACTGCCTTTCCCTCTTCCTCCTTGCCTGGACGGCTATAACCTTGGACCAATGGGTCCTCAGCACAGTGAAGCAGGGTTATACCCTCCAGTTCCTTTCTACCCCCCCTTCCCACCCGCCTTCCCTGTCCCTCTTCAGGGACCCCTCTCACAAGAGTCTCCTCGCACAGAAGGTACAGGGGTTACTACAGCTGGGTGCGGTGGAAGAAGTTCCTCTTGAGTACAGGAACAAGGGGTTCTATTCCCAGTACTTTTTTAATCCCAAAGGCCAAGGGTGGTCTATGGCCCATCCTGGATCTGTGAGACCTCAACAAGTACCTAAAGAAGTTAAACTTCCGCATGGTTTCCATGGCTTCTATTATCCCCTCCCTGGATCCAGGAGACTGGTATGCCACCCTCAATTTGAAGGACGCGTACTTCCACATAGCGATCTTTCAAGGACACAGACACTTCCTCCGGTTTATGGTGGGGCCCCACCACTACCAGTTTGCAGTCCTCCTGTTTGGCCTGTTTACCAAGTGCATGTCGGTGGTAGCGGCTTACCTCAGGCGCCAGGGTATTCAGATCTACCCGTACCTTGACAATTGGCTTGTCAAGAGCAGCTCCAGGTCTCAAGTCCAAAGGGATGTTGCGGTGCTTCAGGCCATGTGCTGCTCTCTGGGCCTAATGGTAAACGACAAAAAGTCGATGTTAGTGCCAGTGCAGAGGATAGAGTTCATCGGAGCGGTCCTCAACTCAACCTGTGCCAGGGCGTTCCTGCCGCTGGAAAGGTTCTACATGTTGACGAACCTCATCACGGAAATCTCTGTGTTCCCTCTGACTACAGCCAGAGTCTGCCTGCGCCTCCTGGGTCATATGGCAGCATGCACTTACATGGTCCACCATGCCAGGCTCCGAATGTGGCCCCTGCAACAATGGCTGGGGATGGTCTATTCCTAGTCCAGAGACCCCCCTGGAAAAGATTGTTACCATTCCCCAGGCGATACTTACCTCACTGCGATGGTGAACCAACTGCAGGACAGTCCTGGAGGGGTTCTGTTCGACAACCCCACTCACTCCATTGAGTTGGTGTTGGACGCCTCGGACCTCGGCTGGGGTGCGCATCTCGGCGACCTCCAGACACAGGGGATGTTATCCCCAGAGGAGGCAAAGTTGTACATAAACGTCAAAGAGCTCCGAGCAGTCCAGCTGGCATGTGGAGTCTTTCGGCCCCACTTGTCGGGCAAGGTGGTACGAGTCCTGACGGACAATACAGCCTTGATGTTCTACATCAACAGGCAAGGGGGAGCGCACTTGTCGACTCTCTGGCAAGAGGCACTCTGTCTAGGGTGACCAGATCGCAAGAGTGAAATATCAGGACACATTGAGCGAGCGGGGGGGGAGACGACGAAGACAAACACAGGTGCACAGCCCCGACCAGAGCCATGAGAGGGGGCCCTAGGAAGCTGTAAGAGGGGTTGTACGGCCCCTGCTGCAGCCCGCACCACAAGCCACAGGGCAAGGACACATTGCCCCAGCTCCAGCCCACAGTAGAAGTCACAGGGCTAGGGGCGCAGGATTCTGGTTGCAAAGTCAGATCCAGTTGCAGGGCAGGGGAGTGAAGGGACCCGGTTCTAGCTCTGGCTCCAGCTGCAGTCACAGAGGGGAGGCCCCCAGTCCTGCCTTCAGCCCCAGCTTCAGCCACTGACAGCTGAAGCAAACTACATCACAGAGGTCTGGAATCAGTGAGTCTAAATTATAGACTTAGTCGTAATACATATTTAAACATACAGATTTATTTGTACACTAAACAAACAACAGGGGTAAAGGGCCAGGTTTTTTATTTAGTCAATAAATCAACTTCCCAATTTGCATATCTCTCAGATATGCCAGAAGTCTAGTACTTTTTGGCTGACTTTGCCATAGCCATAACTTGCTTCTGGGCAATCACAAAGCTGTAGAAGTCCTTGCAACTCATCCGGAAATTCATTTTGACAAGGGTTTCACTCCGCATCAAGTCTATGCTGCTTCGATTCCGGACATCAGTCCATGCACCTTTCATGATTGAAAATCCACGTTCTGAGTATGCATGTATACTGAGCATGTATGACACCAGCTTTGCCACGTTCAGGAATTCAGTGCTACTGTCCTTGTTTCTCAGCACTTGAGACCAGAGTTCCCCAACTGAATAGTTTCCAGGCTCCAACTTGGAGTTGATGTCTTTGATGATACAGTACTCATCATCATAGAGCTGATCAAGATCCACTGTTTTCTGAAGGTTTACAGCTGTCACGGCTGCAGACAGATCGTTGAATTTGAATACCCTATTAACTTTGATGTTCAAACACTGGGTATTGAACAAGTAGCCAGCTGTTGAAAAATCAAACCATTTCTCCAAATATAGGATTGACACATCGTAAAATGTCATGAAGTCTTTCTGGAGACATGCAGCAGTGACAGGCAGCATCTCAGTTAATGCACTTTCAACTTTGGAGCCAAAGAATATGTCATTTTTCAGTTGCTGAAGTTTAATTCTCAGAGTATTCATTATGGCATACGGTTCACATGCTGTCATACTCTCATTTTCCAAACAGAGCACAGTATCACTGAAGATTTTCAGGACATTCTGGAGGAAAAACAGATGAACCTCAACTTTGCTAGGCCCCTCACCTTGTTCACCGTTTTCCCTGTCCGAGAACAGCATCCATAGAAATTTTGGACACTTCTCACTGCCCAGAGAAACAAAGTAGCACTTAACAGCCTGCCACATATTTACAAGCCTGTTTACAGCTGGGAAAAGACTCAACCAGCGCGTCGGAACATGGCGCAGTAAAGTGGCATACTCCATAGCCACAAAGTCAAACATATCCTTCAATGCTGCTACTCTCTTAGCAGAACTGCTGAAATGATTGAACATCTTAATCACCAGAGTCTCAGTGTCAACTTGTAGGGTATTGCTACCATGTTTCACGGCGTTGTGCACAACATGGGCAGGGCAGTTTGCTGGCAAGATATTTTCATTTTGTTTTTTTAAATTCTGGTACACTGATTGTTGCTTTCCATAATTCACGTTTGCATTATCAGCACAGTAGGAAGACACTTCGTTTAGGTCTAGTTTGTGTGTCGCAAGTTTTTCAAGTAATGTGTTGCTTATTGCCTCTGCAGTCTCTTTGCTTTGTTCATAGAAGTCTAACAGTTTATCTTGGACCCCATGTTCAGGTGTCCAGTATCTCAGTGATAAGGGGAAAGTTTTCACATTGCCCTTCTTAGATGCATCTGTGGCAACTGAGAAATAGGGACCATCTGGCTTGCTGAGGTCTTTTAAAAATTCTGTTGAGGGTGGTGACAGCACATTTTTGATCAATGCCTCCGCTTTAGTCCGGCCACAGCTGACGTGCTTTGCAATCATTGAATCTGGATACAAGGTAGGTGCCAGTTTAAGTTCACAGTCACATGAGCGATAGGAGTGTTGATGGACTACTGTGTGGTAAACTTGAGTTAGCTCAGTAGCGATAACCTTGTTATTGAAGGATTCATTTGGCTTGCTGAAAAAATGTGAGACCAGGGTATTGCTCTTGTGAGTCTGGGTGTTTTGTCCATGATTTTTTGATTCAGCATGATGCTTAACATCAGACTCACCGCCATGGCAAATGGTAAATTCCTTCCTGCATGCTTTACAAAAGGCTTTTGAATCACACTCATAGTATTTCCGAATCCAGATGTAAGTGGCTTCCCATTCTGTCCTATATCTGCACTGTCTTTTTTGTTTTTTGGTAGTTGGCTCCTCCCTTGCCATTGCATTTCAGGTGGGGTTTTCAGCTGAAGACCGTTAGCTAGATAGCTAGCCACTGAAAAGAACTGCGCAGTCTCTGTGCTTCTTACGTGTTATTACGTGCTCACTGTAGTTTGTCCTATGGTATGCACTGTGGTTCAGGACTGTAAACTACCGTAAATTTGCGTTACACCGGAAAACAACCTGAAAAACCAAAAATGCCAGTAGATAACCGATCACTAACCCTAACCCTAACCCTCTCTACCCATAAAGTTTAATTGACATTGCTCACTGTATTTTGCCTGTCAGTTTTGATCAAGTCCATCTAAAGAGGGGATGCATGTTTAAAATATCACAGCATAAATAATTTGAATCAAATACAGGTTTGCATTAAAGCTTTGGTGTGTTATTTGTTGTGGCTAAAGTTATTTTAAATCTTCAAAATTTGCCATCAAGAAGTGGGATGCCATATCCTGGTCAGAATAATCATTGACTCAGAATGCAAATCATCCTTTCCATACCAATGTATGTCTCACCTTTGTGTGTGTGAGTGGATGGTTTTTACAAGACTTTATGACCTGTATCATTTGTACATTTCAGTACATACAATACAGTTCATTGTATTCTCATCTGACCTAGTTTCAGCAAAATCTGGGCCAGACTGTGACCCTCTTACTCACTTTGGTGAGCAGTTACTCAGAGAGTAGTCCTAATGACAGGCAGCCCAGCGCCCCACACACACCTCCCAGACACTCACCATCACACCCTGCCTGCTCCCTTCCCTGGCCGCACTCACCAGCCCTGGCAGCACGCAGAGCGGGCCCCCCCCCCCCTCCCGAGCCAGACTCTGAGTCCAGTCGGGAGAGGGACCCCCCCGCGCCGGTGCCACTTTGGCTTCCCCTGCCGGGACGGGGCTGTCAGGCCAGCAGTGACCCTGTCTGCTGGCTGCGAGCGAGCAGGAGCGGACAGGGGCCAGGGGCAGCGGACCCGCCCGTCCAGACCATGTCGGAGGTGCAGGTGCTGCCCTACGGCGAGGACAAGCTGGGCCACTGCGGGGAGGTGGGGCAGATCTCCTTCACCTGCCGCCTGCAGGACACCAGCAACTTCTTCGCGGCGGGGGGCAGAACAAGAGGCCCCTCAAGCTGGGGTGGGCGGCAGATCGGCAGGAGCAAGATAGGTTAGGGCCGGGCTTGCCCCGTTTCCTAAGCCTTGCAGCCCCCGGCTGGTGGGGGGGGTCTCCCCTGAGCCCGCCCCGCTCCCTTCTCCGCAGCTGTTCGGATTCGGAGTCACTTCGCCCCGAACCCTCCCTGGGAGTCCCCCCCTTTGGGCGCCAGGTTTCACACCTGCTTGGCCAGGAGCCCCCCCAGAGGGACCTGCCAGGGGGCCAGGTGAGTCCCCAGCAGTGCTTACCTGGAGCGGCTCCAGGAAGCATCCAGCAGGCAGGTCCTGTCCCTCTGGCTCCTAGGGTCGCGTCGCTCGCGGGTCGGGTTGGGTTGAGGGGGGCAGGGGCGGGGGGGCTCTCTGCCTGGTGCCCGCTGCCGGTGTCAACAAGCCCCGCCTCGCTGAAGCACGCAGCGGAAACCTCCTTGCCGCCTCTGTGCGTGCCTGGGGCTGCACTCTGCAGGCTCCTGCCGGCCAGCGGGCTGATGTCGGGGGCTCAGCTGCACTGCCCCAGGGCCCAGGAAGAAGAGGTGAGCGGCGCCGGTGGTGCCGGCTTGCCGCGGTCCCTCCGATATCAGGACAAAGTGCGTCCCGACCATGTAGTCACCATTAATAACTCCAGCTGTGAAAGAGTCAGGGTGGAATTCCCAGAGAGGAGGTCAGCTCAATCAGCTGGAGTTCCAGCCCAAGGACTTCTGAGCCCAGGATGGGGCTGAGCCTAGAGGAGGGGTGGGCAAACTTTTTGGCCCGAGGGCCACATCTGGGTATGGAAATTGTATAGCAGGCCAAGAATACTCACGAAATTGGGGATTGGGGTGCACGAGGGGGTGAGGACTCCAGCTGGGGGTGTGGGCTCTGGGGTGGGGCTAGGGATGAGGGGTTGGGGATGCAGAAGGGTGCTCCGGGCTGGGACTGAGGGGTTTGGAGGGCAGGAGGGGGATCAGGGCTGGGGCAGGGGGTTGGGGCCTCGGGGCGGTCAGGGGTGCAGGCTCCGGGTGGCGCTTACCTCAAGCAGCTCCCAGAAGCAGTGGCATGTTCCCCCTCTGGCTCCTACACGAAGGCGTGGCTAGGCAGCTCTGCGTGCTGCCCCATCCGCAGGTGCTGCCCCTGCAGCTCCCATTGGCCATGGTTCCTGGCCAATGGGAGCTGCGGGGGCAGTGCTTGGGGCAGGGGTAGCGTGCGGAGCCCCCTGCCTGCCCCTACACGTAGGAGCTGGAGGGGGGACATGCTGCTGCTTGCGGGAGCTGTGCGGAGCGGGGCAAGCCCTCGACACTGTTCCTCGGCTGGATCACTGGAGCAGAGCAAGCCCCGGACTCTGCTCCCCGGTGGGAGCTCAAGGGCCGGATGCAGCCCCCGGGCTGTAGTTTGCCTACCCCTGGCCTAGAGGAAGGACTGAAGAGCAGTCAGAGAGGGGTGAGCAGATCTCCGGTGGGGGTGTCTAGACTGCTAGCTGGACTTTTGGTGCCACAGAAGGGGCCTGGCCTAGGTGTGACTTAACTGGAGGACTGAGTCCTGGACAGAAATAGGCCAAGGAGGTGATCAGCAGGGTTCTCTAGAAGTGAAGACCCCTGCAGTGCTATAACCTGATGCCAGGGGGTGCAGTGACTGGAGTCACAAACGTGTGGAATGTCATTCGGCCTTTAAAGCAAAGCATATGCTAGAGCGCGCTGTGCCTGATCAAGCTCTTAGCCTGTAACAGCACCAGGCTTGTGGCGTGCAGCTGAGCAGTGTGGATTCCATCTGCACCGGTCAGCTCACTGGACTCTTCTGGAGGTGAGTGAAGTAGGTTGGATGCTTTGACTCAGTGGAATGGTTGCTATAAGGTGTGTTTCTGGACTGTACTAAGCACTTAGCTATCAATGATCAGCCAAGGTGGAGGGAAGTTTGTGTTCAGGTCAACGGGTCCTTGCGTGGCTGGCTGTGGAAGGAAATTTGTGAAAACAATCTGGTAGCTAATGGTATTTCCAGTATGAACAGTAGCTAAGAACAAGGACTCTGCTTTGGGATAAGAAGTGATCCGTGTGGCCTGGCTTCTTTATTGTGTTCCCTGTGCAATAGGTGATGGGTTGGGATCATTTTGGAAACATGGAGGTGACATATACAGCTTTTGCGGGTAAAGGAAGGGGGTTGATATGGTGGTTGCTGCGTTCCACCCCAGAGCCAGCTCCGTTTCACTGGTGGGGGACTGAGCCCTGTCAAGGTGGTTTGTGGTCCATGGGACATGAAAGTACAACTCTGCTCTGAAAGTCACTAAGAAAAAGAATACCCTCTCTTACTCTGCACACCTAGCTGCTCCCCACAGTGGTCTCTGCTTGTCTGACTGAAATAAGCTTTTACAGTACGTGTTTTTGTCACTGCACAGCTACTGAGAGCATGGACTGGGCACTATTCTTGTGCTGACTCAATTAACACATCTGCTCACGAAGTTGTGACTGCAGATTTCTTTTTTCTTTTTAGTCACTTGTTAGTCTAATATCTTCAACTCCTCATGGGCTATGGGAATGGAGTAACCTGGTTACAGCGTGTCTCTCTGTAAATGTAAAGTAGCACCTGAGGAATAGCTCCTGCAGTTACGCTAACTGGGGTACATGTTAGAACCCTTATGCTCAGGCAAACCTGGGGGGAAGAGAGGTTTCATACCTTGGCTGTGGAAAGCACTGCCTGCTCGTCCAGGTGTACGAGGGGCCAGTCTTTCAAAACACCGAGGTAAGAGGCTGGATCTTCAGTAATGCTTGGCAGATCGGCTGCATGTTGCATGCTGAGCTCTTTGGACAAGTGGACCCAACTGTGGGCACTGAGCACTAGAGCTCTCTGACAAATCTGCCCATCGGTGAGTCATGTTTCTTTACTGCCTGATTCCTCTGATGCATCTGGCATAGGCTACTAACTGGGGCAGGCGACTGACTGGGCTACTGTAGTATGTCTGGTCTGGTCCTGTTGGCGTTGCACATGTTTATGCAGTGAGCTATCATCTGTTCTGTCTGCAGCCTGGGATGCTTATGGTAAATATCGGACTAATTTCAGTTACATCGGTGGAACGTCCCTAGAAGTGAATGGGTGCAGCATCCAGGTAAGGGAAGGCAGGGTTAGGCCCCAGGCTGTTGAGACCTAAACTTTGTATAGAACATCTTGGACATTCATATTGCCTGCATGGTAGGTGTCTGCATTGCACTGCACCCCTCTTGTGCCTCTGGATTGCACAGCACGTTCTGAGCAGGGGTTCTTTTATTTGTTGGGTACATGCCATCCATTGTAAACTACTGTGTCCCCTGCAGTGCTCTATAAATCACAGACAGTATTCTAGCTCTCTGAACAAGGAATGAACAGCTCTAAGGGATTATTTGCATTTTATTTTCTGGCACTGTTTAATGGTGACTTTACAAATATCATTGCATTACGGGCCCCGGAGTCCTGGATTAATTCCAATCTGGGTAATTACATCCTGCCTAACTAAAATACTTCCCCTGCCCCTCCCAGCCATACACCCCTGTAGTTTCATTGGCAAAGATGTTCCTGTACTTTTACTCCAGGAAAAACTGTTGCTGACATCAGCTGGCTGCTGTGTTCCACCCCAGAGCTGGCTCCATTTCAGCAGTGGGCAACTTAGCCTTTTATGTAGCTCTATAAGCACTTTGGGATCCTTCAGAATGAAAGGCGCCGTAGTGTAAATGCAGCCTTTATTCATAATAAACCCAGCACAGCCTTTACAAGCTACAGGAGCTGTGCTTTTACATTGCAATCCTCTAGCATCTGAATTTACCAAAGTACTTGATCTTTGTGGTTTCCAAATCATTTTAATGTATTGCATTTGGTATGTAGTAAATAATATTCTTGTATTTCCAGGTATAAAAAAAATTGTCATGCTGGTTGCATTTAAGCTGTACAGTTGCCTCCCTCTCAGTTGGGGGCTGAATATAAACAATATAAATAGACTTGGTAAGATTCAATTTATATTGTTAACTGTCATTAAATGTCAATTTCACCTTACGCACAGAAATTGGTCAAAAAAATCCATCTACAGTAATCAAATGGGGGTTTCTTCTTCGCCCGACAAGAGCAGCCTCTCCTGCATCTAGCACCTGCCAAGATCAGAGGTCTTGGTATGAAACTGTAGAACAATTAAATCAATAACAATTGGGGTAGGAGGGAGAAAGTTAAAAATAAAAATCAATTTTATCCATCAAAATTACACACAATAAAAAATCAAAGTCTGCCAAACCTATGTATAAACATTAGGGATTTCTACTCAATCCACTTTGGCCGCTTAGATTATCTGTCCTGCCCCATCCTCTACCATTTTAAATGAAATCACTCTGGTCAGAGCATAAACCCCTCTCAATTTATCAATATCCTATCTCCAATAGTCTGAATATGGCTGAGATTGACTGACACAGTGGAGACATGAGGGTGAACTGAGAAGCTGTTCAGAGGCCCTTGAGTGGCAAGGATTGGGTGCCCTGATATAAGGCAAAAGTCAGGGTAACTAAAGTGAGTGTCTGTGTGTTGTGCTACTATAATCTAGTAACAGTAATGGAAGGAGGCAGCATGGTCTAGTAGCTAGGTCATTGGACTGGGGGTCAGTAGGCCTGGAGCCTGGGCTCTGCTACTGAACTGTTTGGGCAAGTGTCTTCCCCTCTCTATGCATCTGTTTCCCTTTCTGCCCTTCTTCATTTAGCTCTTTGGGGGTGGCGTCGTTCACTGAGTGTCTGTACAGCACCTTGTCTAATGGGACACGGCCCTTGTGTGGCTTCTAGGCACTTCTGTGTAACAGCCACTTCCACAGCAACCTACCAGGTGATGTATGGGGTATGCGGAGGCAGCAGGAGCACATGAGGCCTTACACTAAAGGCTCTATCTCCAATCAACCATCCAGTTAAAGCAGGGGGTTTGAAACCCGAAGGTGGAATTGTCCCCTCTGGCGGGACATCTCCTGGAGGAGGAAAGTGACCTTATGTGGCTCCCATGCAAGTGGAGCTTGGATGCCGAGGTGATAGAGACCTTGGACAGGCTGGACATGCCCCAGGGGGTCCCTGTGGCTGTCCTCCTGGACAAGTCATGTCCAGCCTGGCAGTCAGGAACCTACAGAGCCCAGGGTTCAGTTTCACGGCAATACGCAGCGAGTTTAGATACCCCAAATGCTCTGTCTGGAGGGCTGCGCCATAATGCTGTTTAGAATCCAGAACCAAAAGCAGTGACAAGGCAGGCGGCTCCGTAAGGCACCACTCACCCCACCTTACTCAAGGCTGGCTTTTTGCAGACTGACTGCACAAGACTCAGATCACAGGCTGCCCTACAGAGCCCCTGAGCCTGAAAGCAGGACCAGGAACCCCTTACAAGTTAAAGTGATAGCTTGTAATTTTAACACAGTTTTCAATACACCATACCCCACTACAAGGATGTGGATCTAGCCCTCTCCTACCCCTGCAATCCATTGATGGCTTAGCACTGTCCAGTGATTGCAGCACTCCTGTGACACCTGCCCACCCAGTTCTGCATCAGCTGCTTCCTGACTAGGTTTAGAGCTGTGGACGGGAGTGAATGCTTTTCATAGCAGCACGAGAGCCAACACAGCTATACCCCAGAGGGTACTGGGCAGCTCTGAGGGGGAGTGTGCTGTGGAGACTGGCTGTCCCCTGACACATCCCCTCCCTCTTTGCTGGGCCCTAGCTGCAAAGATGTGCTACAGAGGGGTCCAGGCTATTGGGGAATGGGGCACATGCTGTGGAGCTGATACTCCCCTGTATACACCCAAACTGTATCCATCTTAGTCTGCTTCCTGCAGCTATGTAAGGGAGACAGGAGCATTGGGCTCATGGAATACAGGAGCTGAGTCTCCTTGCTTACAGCAGTGCGCATCAGAAGTAACTCCATGGCACTAAACTGGTGTAGATGAGCTAACCAACAGGCCCAGTAGGTGTGAGCAGAATAATCTCTGGCTGGGAAATGCCCACAATGCAAAAGGAGGCCTTAGCAGGTCAGCTCAGATGGTGCAATCTTCCTGGGGGCTAATCCATTGTATATATTGCCCCTTAAAAATGGTCCGCCTTCATGGCTGCAGAAGAATATGCTGGGGAACATTCTGAACGCACGGAGTTGGGTCACACACTCATTTCCAGACAGCCTCTTCCGATCCGGAGCATGGGCCAGGAGCCAGGTTAGAACCTTCCCTCCCAGGTAACAGCAGCTAGTGCAGCCTTAGCCAGCCCAGAGTACAGCGATTTCTGCCCAATGATGGCTTTGGGGGGAGGGGGGGCTGTTTGGAAGCATCACCGTGAATGGGAACAGGTGGATTTTAGCAACGCCCAGCTGGAGTTGGTCTTGCAGCTCTGGGATGTGTATTTCACCGATCTGCCACCAGGTGGGGCTGCAGCCCACAGTCTGAAGACCCCACCTCAGCAGAGGCTAAATTGTCACCTGGGCTGATGGCTAGGAGAGCCTGTGGCTGCAACAGGGGATGCTTTGCCTGGTGCAGTGCCATCAAGCTGATCAAGGAGCCACACTGACAGGCTCTGAAGGGAGGTGGGAGGGATCCTGGATGGGGCGTGCCAAGGAACTGGTGGGGGTGGGGGAGGGAAGGGGAAACGTGAGAGGAAGGTGACGGCTGCGCCAGGGGCACAAGGAAATTTCATACAAGGCCTCTTGCTCGGTAGCAGTAGGCAGGACAGGCTGGCTGCGGGGTGTTGGAGAGCCCTGGCCATGGCTGTCAGTGTATGAGATGGCACCAGGGCTCTCTCCAGAGCAGGCAGGGGATCTGCCAAAGCGTGGCTGGACAATAGGGGCCTGGCTGTCCCAGTGTGGATCTCTGGATTATTCAGTGCTCCCTCCATCAAGCCCTGGCGGCCCATCCTGGGTCAACCATGCCTGAGGCAATGCCACGGCTTGCCCCTCCTCGATGGTGATGCCGTGCAGCCTGACATCAGCCCTGAGCTCCGCTTTGGAGACCGGTCCCCTGTCTGGCTCATGCGCCAGCTCTGGTGGGAAGGAGCCTGCACTAGAATAATGACACTGCAGGCAATAGCAACGGCATGAAAAATAACTGCTCCGCTCACATCTCATCATCGACTGAAGTCATTTCAATCCATTCTCTCTCCCGCCCCTCTGCAGCTGGCCAGCTGAAAAACCAGCATCTTCCCTCTGCGCGCTGAGGAATTACTTCTCCCCTCGCCGCCCCCAGGAGCTTTCTGCTGCCAGGGACGTTGGCCACCTGCAATGGCTCTTACTTGGCAGAGCCATTCCCCCTTCATCCCCATTTCTACCAGTCTGTGAACCGCCGCTGATCTGCTCCTAACTTTCCCAATGCTCCTGCTTCTGTGGAAGGTACAGACAGGGAGGGCAGCTGCTTTCCAGCTTTTAGTTCACTGAGCTTTTTCTTAAAACTTCCTGATATCGCAGGACACATCCAGTAGGACACCAAAACTAAGAGGTGTGGCAATACATTGCCCAGTAGAGATCTGGCTCAGCTCGTCAGGGAAAGGCCAGGAGGAGCTCACTTTCTTTTGCCTTCAGACATGGATTTAGTGGCCTTGCCCACCTTCAAGGGCCTTAAAGGTGAAGTACAAAGGTGCTCACCATTGTGAAGCTGGCGTGGATCTATGTGCTGAATTCCCCCACTAACCAGGCTGGGAGTTGGGCATTCAGGACACAGGAAACCAAACCTCGAACATACGCTTTTGTAAAAATACTTGTACAGTATATTGCTGGCTATCCAAAGAGCATGGATTTGATTTGGATAACTGAGAGGGCAGGAACCATTCAGCAGTGGCTGGGGGGGGGGGGGGCATCCCCCCCCTTGCAGTCCTGGCCAGGGGGGTCTCTGCTCTGCCCGGCTCACTCACTGCCATGGCAACAGGGCTGCACTGCCGCAGGGCCAGTGATCCCCGATCCCTGAAGGGCAAAACAGAGTCCTGGCTGGGGGTTTCTGCTCTGCCTTTCCAGGACCTCAGCCTCCTCTCCACACCTTGTGCCTGCAGGGATCAGGGGTCACTGTTCCGCTCACTTACCCCGTGACAGCGGGGCTGCAGAGAGCTCCATGCGCTGCTGCAGGATCCATTCAGGAGTGGGGACAGAGCCGTAACTAGGTATTTTTGCGCCCGAGGCAAGAATATAAAATTGCGCCCTCCCCCAGGGCCGGCTCTTCGGTGGCAATTCGGCTGTGGGTCCCTCAGTCCCTCTCGGAGGGAAGGGCCTGCCGCCGAATTGCCACCGAAGAATGAATGAAGTGGCGGCGGTAGAGCCTGTGATTTTGGGAGGTCTAACTCATGATTTTTGACTGCTTGGGCTGGTAATGTTGCTTCGAAGATGGTCTTTGGTTCCAGTCCAGTTCTAATCCAGAGAGGGACTCACAGGTTAAGAGAGGAGGGAGGTGCTGGATATCAGCAGTGGCCACTAGGGATCAGCATGTGTCCTGAGAATGCTGGGAGTTCAGGTTTGCAGGGCAGGATCAGGGGTGGCAGGTTTGTAGAAATTTTGGTGGTGCCCAGAACCCGCCCCCACCCAAACTCTGCCCCCCCCCCGCCCAAGGCTCTGGGAGGGAGTTTGGGTGAGGGAGGCGGTCTGGGGTGCAGGCCCTAGGCTGGGGCAGGAGATTGGGGTGCAGGCTCTGGGAGGGAGTTTGGGGATGGGAGGGGTGCAGAGGGTTGGGGTGCAGGGGTGAGGGCTGTGGGTTGTGGCTGCAGATGAGGGGTTTGGAGTGTGGGAGGGGCTCAGGGCAAGAACAGGAGTGTGGGGCGTGAGGGCTCTGGCTGGGGCTGGGAATGGGAGGTTTGGGGTGTGGGAGAGGCTCAGGGCTGGGGCAGAGGGTTAGGGTGTGGGGGGATGAGGGCTCTGGCTGGGACTGAGGATAAGCTGTTTGGGGTGCTGGAGGGGCCAGGGCCGGCTTTAAGCCGATTCGGCCGATTCCCCGGAATGGGGCCCCGCGCCTAAGAGGGCTCCGCAACGTCCGGGGCTGCCGGCGGAGCGGGGAAAAAAAAAAAAAAAGCCGAGTCCTGCTTCTCCCTCCTCCCTCCAGGGCTTGCGCCACCATACAACTGATCAGCGCAAGCCTGGGAGGGAGGGGTGAGGAGGAGGAATGCGACGTGCTGGGGAAGAGGCGGGGCCAGGGCAGGGATTTGGGGAGGGATCCAATGGGGCAGGGCCGGGGCGGAGTTGGGGGGGGGGGGACACAAGACAATTCGCGTCCCGGCATGGGGCCCCACACATGCTAAAGCCGGCCCTGGGAGGGGCTAGGGTAGAGGGTTGAGGGTGTGGTGTGGTGGTGAAAGCTCTGACTGGGGGTGTGGGCTCTGGGGTGGGGCAGAGCTGGGGATGAGTTTGGGGTGCAGGCAGGCTGCTCCAGGACAGGGGCCAGAGAGGAGGACTCCCCCCAGCCCTTTCCCTGCCGGCAGCAGCGAGCTCTGCGGGAGGAGCCCCCCTTTCCTGCACCCCCAGCAGCACCCTCACCCCCACCACTGTCACTGCATGTGCTCCTAGGGCCCCTCTTAGGTCCAGGAATCTCCCTCGCCTCCCCTGTGGTGGGTGCCGGGGGGTGCTGCGTGCGCCTCCTCCCCTGCTGTTGTCCCTGACTGTAGCCTCACTGGGGGTGAGGGATGGGGCTGCCTCCTTGCCCAGCATGGGGCAGGAGCGGTGACTGCGGGCGGGGGGCCCCCCTGTGCTGCTGGAGGGTCCTGCCGGTAAAAGGGAAGGGCCTGAGGGGGAAGGGCAGGCTCAGAGTCAGTCTGCCCTGGCAGTTGAGTTGCAGGGCACTAGGACCCTGCAGCAGCAGTTGTTGCAGGGAGGTAGCATGGAGCTGCTCTGCTCCAGGCCGGGAAGGGGGGGGGGGGAGCCAGTCGGGGGCGGGGGGCCCTTGGGGGGGGGCGTGGGGGGGCCGCGGGTGGGGCCGGGGGGGGGGGGGGCCCCCGGGGTTTAAAAATCCCCCGGCCCCGCCGTTTTTTTTCCCCCCCCCCCCCTCTTTCCGCCCCCCCCCCCCCGACTTTGTGTGCCCGAGGCAAGTGCCTCACTCGCCTTGCCCTTGTTAAGGCACTGAGTGGGGAGGCCTCTCCCACAGCTGGGGGCTTGTCCTCCTCCTCGTTGTCCTGGTCAGGACCTGTGCTCTATTATCCAAATCTCTGCATGAGCCCAATCCCCTCCTTGTCCCCCAGCACGAGATAGATAGATACCCACTGCAGAGGGCATTTATCTATCTCATGCTGGGGGCCAAGGAGTTGATTTGGATAATGCGGCAGTTCAGATGACAGGGTTTTGGATAAAGGAGAATTTGCTGCACCCTGCTAGAGGAGGGAGAGCCCTTTACATGTTTTAGCTCCCCCTGTGATTCATGGGTGGAACCTTCTGGGCTGAGACCGCGCTGAGGAGAGTCAGCAGTTGCATGTGACCAGAGGTCCCATCTCCCACCCCAGGCTGTGGACCTGGTGAGATGTTGCAAGGCTGGGCCTGGTGAGTACGTGGATGGGAGCCCTCCAAGGAACATCCCAAGAGCTGCAGGTGGCAGCACTGGTGCTTCATCAAGTCCAGCACCTCCTCCTGGAGTCCGTGCTGAACCAGGGCCCCAGCATGGCACTTGAACAGTGATTTTCAACCAGAGGTATGTGTGCCCTTGTGGGTACGCAGATGTCTTCCAGGGGGTACGTCAACTCATCTAGATATTTGCCTAGTTTTACAACAGGCTACAGAAAAAGCACTAGCGAAGTCAGTACAAACTAAAATGTCATAGCGACAATGACTTGTTTATTCTACTTTATATACTATACACAGAAATGTAAGTATAATATTTATATTCCAGTTGATTTATTTTATAATTATATGGTAAACATGAGAAAGTCAGCAACTTTTCAGTGAGTGTGTGCTATGACACTTTTGTATTTTTATATCTGATTTTGTAAGCAAGTAGTATTTAAGTGAGGTGAAACTTGGGGGTATGCATGATAAATCAGACTCCTGAAGAGGGATATAGTGATTTGGAAAGGTTGAGAGCCACTGCACTAGAGGGTGCAGTGCTGATATGAAGGGCACCCCTTCAGGTCATGGGTAAAAGCTGGGCTCTAAATTCTTACGAGTCAATTATTGATGAGCAGGCAAAGGCCCATGACAGCATTGGCGGGAGGAAGGGTGGTGGTGGAATCTTTGTTTTCCTCGCCGAGTTCCAAGCTGGGTAAAGAGATTTTCAGAGAATTCTGATGAAAGCCAATTGGAGGATGTATGTACCTCACACTTCCTCGTTCAGTGAACGCCTTCGGATCAAGACCCGTGTTTTCCCGGGATTAACAGTTCTGGATTTTCTGATCAATATTTACCTCAGCAGAACTCAGTGCATCCAATTCTCTTGCCCAGCAGAGCCCCTCTGCCTTTAATACTGTTACCTGACTGTAACTGAGAGCCAGGTCTAACCATTCTTCTGCTTATGGTCATGCTTGATGCCCTACGGGCCGTTGCTACCTGGGCGATTTCCACGAAAAGCTGAAATATGCCTGCTGCGAGCTCTCCCTCAGCACCACTCCCTCGCTAGTAACCTTTATCCGCTCTGTGGGATAGGCCCTTTCTGGTCCAGGAGTCTCATCGTTCTTCAGGCTCATTTCTCACTCGCTCGTTCTGTGGTCCTTTGGCTTTTCTTCCATTCCTATTTCCTGGCATCCCTCCCATCCCCTCTCCATCTGTCCCTTTTGTGAGCGCGGCGGCAAAGAATTAATTGTAATTGTTCAGCAACATTTACTCTTTTGATCGATAAATTACCCTCTGCCATCTCTTAAGTAATAAAACAAACCTTCAGACCTAGAATGATTTTATTGAAATTAATGATTCTCTCCTCTCCAAGCAGCAAATAGTGCATTCCACCCAACTATCGGTCCAGCTCCTTTCCACTTTCCTCTTGCTCTGAAGTCCCCAGGGTAAAACTGTTCTGCTCTGAGGGGGGGCAGGGGTGATACTTCAGGGGCCCTGCCTTTCACTTACTGTTCACTGAATCCACCAGATTGATAGGAATCCGTTGTTAGCATCTTATAGCTCCACAGTGACTGACAGTATGGGAAAGGAGTTGCTGGTCTCAGGCCATTCCTAGTGGACAGGTGTAGTCACAAAACCTGTCACCACAGGCTCTCCTCCCGCCATGCCCCAGGGGGCAAGGAGAGGTGGGATGGCCCAATGGTTAGGGTGCTAGCATAGAGCTGGGTGACCAGGGCTCAATTCTCTGCTCTGCCACAGATTTCCTTTGTGACCTTGAGCATGTCATTTAGTCTTTCTGGGCCTCAGTTCCCCATCTGTACAATGGGTTGGGGAGGTAATAGCCCTGCCTGGCTTGTTGACTATGACTATGGAGGAAACGTACACAGTTGCTGGCCAGATGAATGCTGACACTGCAAGCATTAGTGGTAGAAGTACTATACTGCTCGTTTGTGTGGTGACATGGCTTGGGCTGGCCTGAATGGATGGCATGAAATTGTGTTCTCTTTATGTGAAAGGATTGTGCACTAGCCCAGGTCTTGCACCCTTCTGGGAAGCTACTCCTGGGGGAACTCTGTGCCACTGCGTATGCGCAGAATTTATGTCCTCTGCAGATTTCTTTGCTTCCCCACAGAAAAATGACTTTCTGATGGGGAAGCAAAGGGAAGCCATAAGAACGGTCATGTGACCCTCCCCAGCAGTATATTTCGGGTGCCCAGGGCAGCTGACAGAGAGGTAAATCACTGTGGGGTACAGGGCGGGACTGGGGAAGACCCAGTTGGTGGCTCCTACCTTGTGCTGGGCTCAGCTGCTAGTTCCAGCTGGGCTTGGGAGGACAGGACTTTCTCTTCCCGTGCACGGCATCCGGGGCTGTGTCAGACCCACCTCCAGATTTCTCTGCCGGCTGTAGGAAGCTCTGCAATCTCCATCCCCCCATACTTCCTGCACCCATCGCTCCTCAGCTGCAGGGGGAGGGACCACTGTACAGGGAGCTGCTCCCCCATCTGTCCAACCCCCATGCATCCAGACCCCTTCTTACTAAGACCCTCCCACCGAGCCTCACCCCCCCGCCCCCAGAACCACCCCCCAATGAGCCCCATTCCCCCTGCACCTGGACCACCCTGACAAGCCACCCGCACCCGGATCCCCACTGTATTGAGCCCCAACCACCTGCACCTGGATCTCCACCCCACTGCCCCACTCCCCCAGCATCTGGACCCCACTACTGAGGCCCCCCACTCCCAGACCCCCCTGCTGAGCTCCATCCCCCCAACACCCAGACACCCCCCCCGCTGAGCCCCAACCTCCTTCACCTGGACCCCCTCGAAAAGTCCCATTACCATTGCACCAGAATCCCCCAACAAGTACTTGTGCATCCAGATCCCCCACTGAGCCACCCACACCCAGATTGCTCCACACAGAACCTTCTCACCCCACACCTGGATGCCCCCACTCTAAGCCCCTCCTCACTTGGATCCTGCCTTGCTGAGCCTGCCCGCCCACACTTGGTGCACTTGGCAGAGAGGGGCAGGGCCCTGGGGTGTTTCTGGGGCAGGCCCAGTCTTTGCGCTGTGCCAGGGTTGGGTGCAGCCTCACTGCTGAGTCCATGTCCCAAGGGGAAATTGCTCAGTGATCTCCCACCTCTGTGCAGCCAGTGGCCTGTGCTCCTCAATGCCATGCTGGAGCCTCCACATTTGTTTATTGACAAATACAATTTGCAGAATTTTAAAATATTGTTCGTAGAATTTTTAATTTTTTGGTGCAGAATCCCCCCAGGAGTAGTGAAGCACGTGGGGTTGCACGGAGTCAGAGCCAGCATGCTGGAGACAATGACTGATAATCTCTATTTCCATATAGCAACTCCTGAAGCAGGGATTCCTGCCCCAGTGCCTAGGCTAGGAGAAGATCCAGATTCTCTCTGCTTGAGATTTTTTCTCCTCCTTGGCAGCAATTGCACTGGAAACTAGGCATACTGCTCCCTGCTCCCCCTTCGCTACTGCAATCAGCTTTACATATCGCCCTGCATAGCAGTGTCAGGGCCTGCTCCTCACGCACCGAGTCCCAGTAGACATTGCTGCTTTGCCTAGTCCAGTGTCTCTCAAACTTTTTTACTGGTGACCCCTTTCACATAGCAAGCCTCTGAGTGCAACCCCCCTTATAAATTAAAAACACTTTTTTATATATTTAACACCATTATAAATGCTGGAGGCAAAGCGGGGTTTGGGGTAGAGGTTAACAGCTCGTGACCTCCCATGTAATAACCTCGCGACCCCCTAAGGGGTCCCGACCTCCAGTTTGAGAACCCCTGGCCTAGTCCCTCCCATATCTGGGGAAGTGAAAGGCTGGGTCTAGATCAGTGGTTCCCAAACTTTAACAACCTGTGAGCCCCTCTCACTAAAATGTCAAGTCTCGCGAACCCCCTCATAAAAATGAATATTTCCAGGGATTTTCTCCTTTACCTGAGTATAAATTATAAAAGCAGTGATCTTGGAAATATAAAATTTGTTTTTATGACATGCTTATTACACACTATTTATTATTAATTATTATTTATCATTGCAGTGTTTTTATTACATTATGAAAACGGCAACACTCTTCCAAGATGTCACTTTTGTAGCTTGTATCACTTTGAATAAGCCTGTTATAAGACAAGGCTCCTATGTTTCATCAAGGAGTATCAGATGTGAAAGCATGAAGGTGTTTAAGAAGCCAACTCAAATTGTTCCTCCTACCCAAGCATTCAGGTCTTGAGCAGTCCAGGCAAACAACGCACGTTACAACAAAACTTAAACTTGTTCTTCATAATAATTTTAAAAACAATACTAGCTGCCTATTTAATTTTAAAAACAGCAAAAAATATCCACCTCCCTTTCGATTTCTTATAAGGAATCTTGAAGTTTAAATCTCAGTGTGATAGATATGCTTGCTTTGATCTGCTTAGCTCTTGGAAGTCCAGGGGCTCCAGGCTGCTGGCCCCGTGCTGCCCGGAGTCCCTAGGGACAGCTCTATCCGCTATTAGGGAATTTTTCCCCGAGAACCCCCTGTAACATTTTGTGAACCCCCAGGGGTTCACGAACCCCAGTTTGAGGACCACTGGTCTAGATTTAAGCTTAACCATTGCTTGTAACTGTCTGACATACAGGAGCTTCACAGAGACTCCTGGCTGCAGCTGATTTTGTATGTGTGCGCTTTTTTATGACATTTTAAAGCAAACACCTAGATCTGGGCAAAAATTTTCAACTAAATTTTTTTCCAGTGAAAAATGCAGATTTGGCTGGACTGAAATATTTAAATAATTTGTGTTTGTGTTGCTGAATTCTTGTGGTTTGGAAAAAATAATTTCCCCCAAACTTGAAATGTTTCCTTTCCACGTTTTCAAAATGATTCTTAGTTTAGAAATTTCCTTCAGTTTAATTAAAAAAAAATTAAACATAAAAACCGCTCAAAATCAAAATGAAACATTTTATCTTCCCCAAATGATTTTTTTTTAACTTTTCATTTTGCCAAACAACTTTAAACATTCAGTTTTTTGGATCTACACAAATCAATTTTTTTTTAGATGTTCTGGGTTTGCTAGCAAACTGAAAAATTCCCTACACACAATTCTAGCAAACACAACACACTGCAGCAATTGGCCTTTGAGTACTGAGAAGTGCATAACAATCACAGTATGCTGCAAATGTGGTTTGTGGGGGAAGTTCTCTTTGTGCTGCTCCTCCAGAATGCTTCAACCTGGTTAGCAGGGCAAGTGACTTTAGGAGTTGGAGGGTATCTGAATCTCTGTTCCCATTCATCTCTCCCCTGCCAATGCACAAAGCTGCCAACTACAGTGGTGGTGGTTTGAAGTGGATTCTTGTCCACTGGGACCTGAACTGAGACTACATTTCATATAGATCAGACAGCCAATAGTAATAGATTTTGGCTGTGTCAGTCCTGGACTAGGTTGCATTTGAACTACAAACCCACAAAATCGGTGGATTATTATCAATCCCCCTACTTAGCCAGTCTCCAAGTCTCAGCTTTGCAAAGAATCAAGCAAATGTATCACAGATTTTTACAGTTTTCCTCCCTATGTTTTTCTACTCACTCGGGTGGTAAATGACATAAGAAGCTGATAGTGGGAGGGTTCAAGATCAGGCACCAGACAATAGTTTACGCAGCTTTCTCTTACTGTGCCCCTGACAGTGTGTTTGGATTTGGCAATGTAGACTTTGAGTGAAGACTGATCATTCAGTCACCTACTGTGAAGGGTTAAACCCTAGCCATCTAAAGGTTAGTAGAGAATCAATGGGATCTGTTGGTGCCATGTTTTAAAAAGTATTGTCTGGGTCTCCAGGGGAGAGTGGAAGTTACAGAAACACAGGTAGCACCTGTGAGGACAAAGGCGGTTAGCTGGTGGCTAGAGAAAGGGGAAAATAAGCGGTGCTCCAGATGCTTTTCCAGCCACTCAGAGATAATACGGTCTGAAAGGTGACCTTTAATGTAGGTCCATGAGTCCGACCTGCTGTGACAGGCCAAAAGAATCAGCCCAAGAGATGCTGTTCTGAGGCTGAATGCGCCACGGCAAGAGGAAGAGAGGGGACTGCAGTCAGCCCATATAAGGAAAGGAGAAGACTGAGAAAATGCAACAGGTGCCTGAATCTGTGAACTGACAAACAAACTCCAGTGCTGCTACAGCACTGGAGAGGGAGCAGGAGCCAGAGGCTGCCACTGGAGCCGAGAGGAGATACTGAAGTGTGTTGCAACACACAGAGAGAGTGAGAATTGTTTACGTGGGGCAATAGCCTTGCTCTGAGGGCCTTGCACTCCCATCTGGTGCATCCGTCCGGCAGGGTGAATGTCTGTGGCCTGTCAGAATACAGTGGAGAAGAAGGAAGGGTGTTGTTGTTATAGGGTCTATGGGCTTCTTGGTTGTTGGTTGCAGTAAGATCCCTTTGTGTCTCTCTGGCCTGAAAATGGGTGTAAGGTCCCATTACACTGCCAGGGCTGCTCACAGGGGCTCTAGTGTAAATGAGAATTAGATCCCATGTCTCTGTTCTACAAAGAGCCATGTCAGGCGCCACATTCCTGTTCTAATAAACAGAAAATGACAGCCACAGGCAGTCTCCATTTGGGACAAAGTAGTCCCAAGACTCCTCTCTGCTGTGGTATTGCTGTGATGTGTCTGCCTCCAGCTGTCTGCAATTCCCCCTTTGTTAATAAATGCAACAAGGCTTATTTTTAAAGGTGACCTATAAAGGGAGGAAATGGGTCTGTGCCCTTTTTTCTGCTGCTTCATGAGGGATAAAGAACGCCTGTAAGGCGTGGGATGGTTTTACCTTAGAATATCAGCTCGTCTCTGGCCTGTTGGTCTGGTAGAGACTAGAATGATTGGAGAACTAGCAGGACTGAGAATAGTTAGTGGTTGCTGTACTCAAGGATAACAGCCTACAACTGCTACCTGCTACCCCCGTCCCAGACACCTGCCCTTTCTGCGGCATGAGGGAGACCCTGGCACATGTGTATCTGGAGTGCGCCAGGTTGCAGCCCCTGTTCCATCTCCTCTTAGATATCTTATTGCGTTTTTGGCTGCACTTTTCCCCTCACTTCCTTATCTACGCACTCCCTATCCATGGCCCCACAAAGTCGCAGGACCTGCTTGTCAACCTCTTCCTAGCACTGGCCAAAATGGCCATCTACAAGACCAGAGAGAGGAGGTTGGCTGATGGGGTTTCCTGCGACTGCGGGGCCTATTCCTGATCTTCGGTCTGCTCACGCATCTGGGCGGAGTTCCTCTGGGCGGCGTCTGCTGGCTCCCTTGACACCTTTGAGGAGCAGTGGGTGCTGTCCTGGGTTCTCTGCTCGGTGTCCCCGTCAGGTTCCCTTCGTTTAGCCCTGTGACCTCACTCCCGTTCCTGTTATATCTTTCATTGTCCCCCGTAATTAATTGAGATCCCGGACCTTGTGGATTCTCCCCTTAGGGCTGGTCTGCACTGGGGGGGGGATCGATCTAAGATATGCAACTTCAGCTATGTGAATAGCATAGCTGAAGTCAAAGTATCTTAGATCGATTTACCTCAGGTCCTCACGGCGCAGGATCGATGGCCGCGGTTCCCCCGTCGACTCCGCTACGGCCTCTCGCTCTGGTGGAGTTCCGGAGTCAACGGGGAGCGCGTTCGGGGATCGATTACTACCCGCTGATCCGGCGGGTAGTGAAGACGTACCCTTAGGCTGGATGAGGTCCTTTAGCAGTGGGCGGGCTTCCGCCTGCCCACTTCCAGGATCCCAACAGAACTGCTACCTGCTAATGACATTAGTGTTCTAACTCCACTTGTAGAGGTCTGTGCTGAAGGGTACAGTTCAGCCAGTAGCTATAATGCTGTAAAAGTGTCATTAGAAAGGGGGAGGGTCTGTATAGATACTACCTGCATTTTGAACTAGGCAAGTCTTCATTTTTTTTTTTAAATACCCAATTTCTTACCTATAAAATAATGTAGATATTGGATGGCTTTTCTGCCAATCTTCCCCTCACTGATCTGAAATGGGTCTGCGCGCCACCATTCTGTCTTACAGCTCCCACTCTCTGGCTGCCAAGGAATTACCATATGGGCTCAGACCAGTGGTCAGTGTAGTGGTTGGATGCTTCACAGGAAAGTATAAGAAACAATTATAGAATAATATACCTCTAGAGGAAACTTTTTCCTTCCCCCGGCAGCTAGTGACTAGCTTGTACCCTGACACATGAGGGCTTATCTTCTTCATAATTTTTTTTATCCAATCTATTGTCTAGTGTGGATCTACTATCTAGTGTGAGTGTTTTCATTATGAATATAAATGTCATTCTTTTTTTGAATCCTCGGGAGCTCTTGCCCTCAATTATAGCTTGTGGCAATGAGCTCTGCAGGTTAATTATATGTTGTTTTGAAAAAAATCCTTTTATTAGTCTTTAATGTATTGCCTTTCAGTATTTTGAAAAAAAAATTTTTTTTGCATTGTGAGAGAGGGTAAACAGGCATGTCTGGTCTACCTTCTTCATATCATTCATAGCGCTGTATACCTCTCATGTCCCCTCTTGTCTCCTGTCTGAACCTAAACAGTGCCTCCCATTCAATCTGTCGTGGAAAGAATCACCCACGCAGTGATTTTAGTTCACAGACTCAGAGCCTGAGGCCTTTATTGTAATACATACCAAACGCGTTGGGGTGCAGCTCGAAAGCTAGCACCCCGAACAGCAGCTTGCAAGCTGCTTTTATTTCATCAAACCACAAGCAAGGTACAAACAATACGTCATGAGTTAAGAAATTGGGGACGAATCATAAGCTAGACACAGGGTGAACACGAGCTCGGGGACAAATCACAAGCTGGGGATGGGGTGAGCACGAGCTGATCATGAGCTAGGGTGTTGGGGTTGGGGTCAGTCCTCCCTCCTCCCCTTGCCCACTTTCTCAATTTCCGAGAGGTGGGTGCTCGGTGGTTTCCGCAGGGGTGGTGCTCGGCCCTAGCTTGGGTACATTTCTTAAGACTTAGTACATGTCTTTTCAGGAGATGCTTAAAGGGGAACTATTATTGGATAATTTGCAGATAGTTGGAATTGGAGAATTTGCAGATAGCTACAACTGCAAGAGTGATTAGCTCTTTGCAAAAGCAATTTCTTAATGTATTTCATAAACTTGCGGTTATTATATTCTGTGTTTCTTTCCTTCCTTCCTTTCCCCTCCTCTGTTACTACCTTTGTCTGGGTTTTGGCAGAGAATTGATTTGAGCAGTATTGTTCAGGCTTTTAGGCCTTCTCTACTCTGCACAAAGATCATCATCATGACAGCCTTCTGTTGGAGGTGTTTTGGGGCCTGTAGGCCCCGAACTTTGGCTATCGGAAAGGAGGCCCCCCTGTCCTGTTCCTCCACAAATCTCTCTTCATATGGAAGCTTTTTCCATGCTGCTAATTGATTTGTTGCTTGTCTCTGAACTGCCACCCCGCTCCCTTTTCTGATCTAACCTCTTATGAGATGAGCAGAACTGAACACAGAGGGCCGGGAGAGGGCATTCCATTGATCTGCAGAATGGCAGCAGAATTATTTTTGAAGAGTAGGATTTTCAAAAGGACTCTGCGTTGGCCTAACTCTGCTCCCATTGGCTTCAGTGAGAGCAGATTAGGCTGACCCACTTCTGAGAATCCCACCCTTTTGTCTTTTCCCATTCCTGACTGCTTGTTTTGCTTTTCTTTCTGACTGCTGTTGCACTCTGCTCAGGGGGGGTTCATTGAGCTGTTGGCAATGGGACTCAGGTCTCTTTCCTAAATGGTTGTAATAAATTTAGAACCCAGCAAGTTCAAATTATTCCTTTCAATGTGCATTACCTTGCATTTGTTGTCAGTGAATTTTGTCTGCCATCATGCTGCCCATTCACCTACCTTTGACTCTGGAGTGTCTCACAGTCTTTTTGACTATCTTAAATTAATTGTCCTCTGCAGATTTTTTTCACCAGCGTTTCCAGATTCTTAACAGACACACAGAACACCAGCTCCGGTGTGGCATCTTGGAGGCCCCCAATGTTAAACACTGATCAGGCTGAAAACTGACCATTTATTCCTACTCTTTGTTCTCGGTCTCTTAGCCAGTTTCAGATTGATGATTGTAATTTACCTCTCACTGCATGCCTACTAGGTTTCCTGAACAGCCTCTCGTGGGGGACTGTATCAACAGCTTTTAGAAAGATCAAGTAAATTATACCAACCAGTTCTTTAGCCACTCTCTTGCTGACATGCTATAACGTTTCAGTAGATTAGTGGGGCATGAATTTCCTTTACAGAAGTCCTGTGGTTTTATCGCTACCATACATTCCTCTAGGTCAGTGGCTCTCAATCTTTCTAGACTACTGTACCCCTTTCAGGAGTCTGATTTGTATTGTGTATCCCCAAGTTTCACCTCATTTAAAAACTACTTGCTTACAAAATCAGACATAAAATTACAAAAGTGTCACAGCACACTATTACTGACAAATTGTTGGCTTTCTCATTTTTAGCATATAATTATAAAATAAATCAATTGGAATATAAATATTGTATTTACATTTCAGTGTATAATATATAGAGCAGTGTAAAGAAGTCATTATCCATATGAAATTTTAGTTTGTACTGACTTCACTAGTGCTTTTTATGTCACCTGTTGTAAAACTAGGCAAATATCTAGGTGAGTTGATGTACCCCTGGGAAGACCTCTGCGTAACCTCTGCTCTAGGTCTTTTAAAATTTTATTTTTAATGATCATTTCAACTAATTTCCTTGGCACTGAAAACAGCTCACTGGTCTGTAATGACCAGCATCACCCAACTGCCTCTTTTTAAAGATAGGGTCAACATTTGCTAATGTTTAATCTTCTTTCATACCCAGTGGGCTAAAGTCAGAGGTGATGGGTGAGGAGGAGGTTGTCAGTTACTCAGGTCTGGTCTACACTACAGAGTTAGGTCAACATAAGCTGCCTTGTGTCAACCTAACTATGGAAGCGTCTACACACTTAAATTTCACTCCTGCCGACATAAGTGCCCAGCTGTACTGACTTAATAACTCCACCTCCACGAGCAGTGTAGAGTCACAGTCACTGTAGTTAGGTCGATGCAGTGTCAGCGTAGACACTGCATTGCTTATGTCGATTTGTTATTGGCTTTCAGGAGCTGTCCCACAATGCCCCACATTGACAGTAGGATCGATACAAGCGCTCCTGGCGAGGATGCACACCACCAACAGAAGGAGCAAAGCACAGACATGCACAAGCGACGTAATTACTGTGGCAGCTGTATGCTGACTTAATTTTGTAGTGTAGACATGGCCTTAGACTCATACCCACATAGCGTGTTAAATCTGGAGGGAGTCTAAGTTGATGTAGCAATGAATACTGAGGGCTAGTCTACACTGGCAACGTTAAAGTGCTGCCACGGCAGCGCTTTAACATGGCTTGAGTGGTTGCGGCAAAGCACTGGGAAAAAGCTCTCCCAGTGCTCCCAGCACTGGTGCACTGTCTACACTGGTGCTTTACAGCACTGAAACTTGCTGCGCTCAGGGGGGTGTTTTTTCACAGTTCTGAGTGAGAAAGTTGCAGCGCTGTAAAGTGCCAGTGTAGACAAGCCCTGAGTTGGGGGTGGGGGGAAGAAGAATAAATTGGTGCAAGTGGCATCTAGGCCTGGTCTCACTGTACTCTCCCCAGACTCCCAATTTTCCACAGTTACTGCCACTGGTCCAACTCTTCTACGGGTAGCAGCAGTGGAAGCACTAGCGTAGATAGCAGCCATTGGTGCCTTGGCATTTTTACCACCTTCCTGTCTGGCTTTGTCCTGAACAGGGTTAGATGAGGAGAAAAATACTGGTGCCTTGTCTACACTGGAGGATCTGCGCCAGAGGGTCCAACAGTGCAGTATTTTGAGGAGAAAGGGCCACTGTAGAACTAGCCTTGGTCTTGCCTCTCTGCGTGGCCCATCGAATCAGCTCGCTCAGGGAACTGCACAATGCGTACGGCTAGGCATGGGACCCGAGGGGAGAGGCTGGAGGGCGTGTGACAGAGGAGGCAGAGTGCCTGGCGTTAAGACACTGCTCACGCTGCTTCCCATCTCTGCATTCTGGGCCCCATTGCAGAGCCACTCTGCCCTCCCTTTGCTATGTCATTTGGAGGCTGTTGATTTTCTGGGGTGTGAGTTTATGCCGAGGAGTAGCAGCCATCCTGAGAAGAGAGGTCTCTAACCTCGAAACTCTGCGTTGCCAGCTTCTACGGCAGTTGGCGTATAGCTGTCCCTGCAGCTGGGCAGTCTTCTCGGCAGGCTGTGGTGGAGACTTGCCTCCCTCCTGTTTGGGAGACCAGAGCTGGGGAGGAGGACTGGCGTCAAAGGGTCCTGCTCCCCACCTGCGTGCGTCTGTAGCACTGTCTGGGCTCTGGGCAAAATCATTAAGGGGAGGCCGGGATGTAGGTGGTGCACAAGGGGCTTGTTTCATTGCTGCCTGTCTGGCTACAGCATGGCACGTTTTATGGTGTATGTTTCAGTCTCTTTGCTGCTCCAGGGTGTCCCACTCGGCTCGTTTCTTCTTGTAGGAAGTAATTAGCTCTGGGCTTGAGCAGTCAATATTGCAGCCGAGGTAAATGGGGGGAGAGAAGGGAGGAGGGGCGGGGGAGAGGTTGCCATGTGCCGCTGGAGGGGACAGGAGAGAGCCCCTGAGAGGCTGGCCAACCTAATCCTCTCAACTAGTTGTAATTACAGCTCTGCCCAGCCAGATGCTCCCCGCAGTCAAGAGGGATGTGCACTCCCCGGGGTGCAAAGGCTGCAGAGAGAGGAGACAGCACGAGAGAGCAGAGGCTCTTGGTTGTGCAAATGAGTCCCAAGGGCTCTTAAAGGGATGCATCCCCTCCACCCCTGTGATGTTTTAGAGAGGCTTTCAAGGCATTTAGATGCCAGATTGGTTATAAGCCAGGTTGGGAATGTCCTGTTGGATTCTATGGCTGAGATTTTTTCCTAAGTCAGTGGGTGCTCAGTGCCCATTAAAACTAATGGGAGCTGGGCATTCATATCCAATGGCTAGTGGCACTCGACCTCTTCTGGGGTGGGATCTAGCCAGGACCCTCCTCCCATCTAGCACTATGGGAAAGGCAGGGTATGGTGGAGTTCTGGTGGTCTGGGGGAACATGACTCCCTGGCTGACAGGCCAGGCCTTGGGTGGCTCTGCAAATCTCAGGCTAAAGACCTGTTTCCAGTTTTTTAAGCATGTTCTCTGCCCTCTCATGGGGAGACAGTCTAGCCCTGTGGAAGGGGACCCACACAAGCCTGTCGACAGTGTTCAGCTGGGTGCAATGCACTTGCAGTCAGCTATTAACTTTTACAACTAGAGCTGGGCTGCCGTCTGACACTGAGGCTGGTGCACCAGCCAGGAGGTGAGCAAAGAGCCAAGCTAAATGCAAACTCTGCAGCTGAGATTTTCAAAGCCATCCAGGGGGTGACTTCCAATGAGATTTCGATGCCTAAGTAGCCAGAGTCACTACTGAAAATGGGACTTAGGTCAGCTTTTTAAAAGTGTTACCTTATAGGTGCCTTTTCAGTAGTTTCACTGACATCAGTAGAAACACAGGGGAAAATACCCTCCAGTCAGTGGTGAGCTGGAGCCGGTTTGCACCGGTTCGCAGGAACCGGTTGTTAAATTTAGAAGCCCTTTTAGAACCAGTTGTCCCACATGGTTCTAAAAGGGCTTCTAAATTTAACAACTGATAAGTTGAAGTGACAGGAGCGTAGCTAGGAGGGGAGCAGGGGGAGCGGCTGCTCCCCCCCTAGCTACGCTACCCCGCCCCTAGGAGCCAGAGGGACCTGCCGGATGCTTCCCGGGAGCCATCCCAGGTAAGCACCACCAGGACTCCCCACTTCGCCCCCCAGCAGGTCCCTCTGGCTCTTAGGGGTGGGGTGGGGCGGGGTGGGCACCAGGGCCGGTTTTAGGGCGATTCAGCCGATTCCCCAGAATCGGGCCCCACGACCCTAAGAGGGCCCCGCAATGTCCCGAAGGAGCTGCTCCTGAAGTCTCACCGCTGTCTTCGGCGGCAGCTCAATTGCTGCCGCAGAGGAAGGTCCCTCCGCCAAAGTGCCACCGAAGGCACCGGCAGCCGATTGAGCTGCCGCCGAAGTCCCGGCACTGTCGTTGTCGGCAGCTCAATCATTGCTGCTGTCTTTGGCGGCATTTTGGCGGAGGGTCCTTCCTCCGCGGCAGCGATTGAGCTGCCGCCGAAGACAGCGGTGGGACTTCGGCGGCAGCTCCTTCGAATCGGCCCCGCGGTGCCTAAAGCCGGCCCTGGTGGGCACCCACTACGGTGGTCTACAAGACCCTTCTGCCCGGCCCCTGAGCTCCCGGCCAGGGAGGCTAGTCCCCGGCTGTTCCCCCTCCCCCGCAGCTTCAGCTTGCCCCGCCGCCAGCGCATGCTCTGTGTGGCCCGGCTCCAGCTGAGCGGCGCGGCTGTAGCACTGCCAGCCACCAGTGCTCTACATGGTGCGCGGTGGCGGTGGCCTGGCCCGGCTCCAGCCGGGCGGCGCAGCTGTAGTGCCACCAGCCACCTCCAGGCAGTGTGGTAAGGGGGCAGGGAGCAGGGAGGGGGTGTTGGATAGAGGGCAGGGGAGTTCAGGGGGGTGGTCAGGGGTGGGGGGGTGGATAGGGGTTGGGGCGGTCAGAGGGCAGGGAACAGGGGGATTGAATGCGGGCAAGGGTCCCCAGGGGGCAGTCAGGAAGGAGCAGGGGTTGGATGGGGCAGTGGGAGGCAGTCAGGGGCAGGGGTTCCAGGGGCAGTCAGGGGACAGAGAGAAGGGGTGATTGGATGGGGCAGGGGTCCCGGGGGGCCATCAGGAATGAGAGGAGGGGTTGGATGGGGTGGTGGGGGGCAGTCAGGGGACAGAGAAGGGGGGTGGATGGGGCAGGGGTCCCTGGGGGGCGGAGGCGGGCCACAACCCCCTCGTGGGGTGAGGAGGGAACTGGTTGTTAAGATTTTGGCAGCTCATCACTGCCTCCAGTGTTAACCAAATGACAGATAGGAAGGAAAAGGAATATTCACTTCAGTTTTGTCTAAAGGAAGAACCAAAATTAATGGGGAATGAAAAACAGGGAAGCAGCCAATGCAGAGGGAATGATTCATACTTCAATTCGGTACATATCCTTTCTCATTTTCCTCCAGTTTTCTTATTATCATCCCTTTGTTGTTTGTATTATGCTAGCACCTTGAAGCCCCAACTGGGATCAGGGCCCCCTTGTGCTAGGTGCTGTACACACACAGAGTGGGAGATGAGATAGACAAAAGATGTTATCCCCATTTTACAGATAGGGGAAACTGAGGAACAGCGCGATTAAGTGTCTTTTCTAAAGACAGATGGTCAGTCTGTGGCAGAGTGGGAACTGAACCTAGCTTTCATGAGACTCCGGTTCTTGTTCCCTAAGGATGTGGGGGTATCAGACAAGCTGAAATACTTTGTTTCTGGTATTTTGCTTCTCAGGGCAATGGAGCTATGTCAACATATGCCAGCTGAGGATGTGCCTGTCCCTGGGTGACCATGGGGCGAAGTCCATAATAAACTGCTCTCTGCACCCTCCACCCATCTCTTGATTGCTTTTTTACAGCTGTGTTGGTCTGATCTGATAGATAACATTTGGAAACCCAACTTGTTGATTTTTTCCCCTTGCAGAGAGGAGAGTTGCGTCCTGAATAGGTCACCTCGGGCCCAGTAGTGAGAGAAGGGAATCGTCTGCTGTTAGTAAGTTTTACAGAAGAGAACAGAAAAGGAAAGTAGCTAAACAAAACCAGACTGATGCCTTCTGGGTGAAAACGCTAATTCAACCATATGATAGCTGTGTGGTAGCAGTTTGTTTTGTGTAGTCTGTGCTGGGAGGTGACGTGTCCTTTGATGCCAAGAATTTTGAACTAAGTTGCATTATGACTTTGTATGTATTTAGTGAAAGAAAAATGAATCTAGCCACTTTGGCACACAGTATGCTCAAATCAGAGTTGTTAGCATCTTCTGCAAAAATATTATTTGTAGGGTCATGCCTAGAGATCTCAGCCGAGATTGGAGGCTCTGTGCTAGGTGCTGTACAGACAAAGTGTCAGACAGTCCCTGACCTGAAGACATAGCAATCTAAATAGACAAACAGAAAAAAGGTGAGAGAGAGTAAGAATTAGTACTTGTGTTTTAAAGGGAATTGAGAGCCAGAGAGTTTAAAGGTAAAATTTTCAAAAGCACCTAAGTGACTTGCCCAGGGTGGGTCTGTAGCGAGGCGGTGGGATACCCCACAGCCCCGCTGAGGGCCGAACCTCCCCTAACACCAACGTGAGCAGAGCCACTGGGTCCGGCGCCTGCCCCTCAGAGGTCACGGCGCCAACCCGGAAGTATAAAAGCCCGCCTGCAGAGCTCAGTGGAGAACAAGCCGCCGGAGACAGCAGACGTCTGTGGCCGAGCTCCCGCTCGGGAGACAGCAGCGGGCCGCGACCGGCCTGAGGACTCACCAGGCCAGCCAAGCCTACCCCTCGCCCGTTACCCCGAGGAGGACTGGCCGAGCCTGCCCCGTTCCAGCTACCCCAAGGAGGAGCCAAGCCTGCCCCTTTCCAGCTATCCCGAGGAGGAGCCGAACCTACCCTTCGCTACCTACCCGGAGGAACCGATGCTGGTGGAGACCACCGAGGACACTAGTCCAACCCAGGTACCCTACGAGGGGGAGTGTGGAAGTAGCCCGGGGGCAGCCGACCCCAGTCTGGCTGCAGCACTGCCAGAGCCTATGTCAGTGTGTTGCGGCCAGGATCCCCACTGACAGCAGGGAGTTTCCACCGCTGCTAGGGCCCCAGGCTGGGACCCCCCCTGCCACCCACTCCTTGGGTGGCAGACTCCCCCTTTCCCTGGCCTAGAGAGGCTGGGACATCTCGCTCATTGGCTCAGCCCCTGCTTAAGGGCCTGGGTTCCTGACCTACTGGCTCAGCCCCTGCTTAAGGGCCTGAGCCCCAGACTGCGTGGTTGCTGCCCCGCCCTGATTGAGGGCCTGGGGCTTTTCCTGAACTATTGGCTCAGACCCTGCTTAAGGACCTGAGCCCCTAACCATGTGTTTGCTGTCCCACGCTACCGCCGGACCAGGACTGACGGCGGACCAGAGCGAGGCGGTGGGATATCCCACAGCCCCGCTGAGGGCTGAACCTCGGCCGAGACCTCTACAGGGTCCCACAAGGAGTTTGCGGCAGAGCCAGGAGCTGAGCCCACCTCTGTCCACTCTGTAGCCTAACTACAAGCCCGTCTTTCCTCTGACAAAAATAATCGAGTGTCCAGTTATTTTCCTCCAAGGAGATAATGTAACTGTTAAGTAGGGCTCAATGCAAGCACATTATTTATTTCTGGAATTAGTACTCCTCTGGCTGGCATCGACTGGTGTGTGGGTTTGGTTGGTTTTGTTTTTGGTTCTCATTTGTGTTTGTAGTTACACAAAGTATAATAAGCAAATCATCTACAAATGTTATGTGCAATAAAGCAGTGACAAAACCGGTCAGTTTCCTGTCTATCACTCTGAATGCCCTGGGTTAAAGGGCAGGAAACACGGCTTGTTAAGAGAGGACAGTTTCAAAGCTGATGTCAGGAAAGTTCCATCCCTGGAAGTCTTTTGGCTGAGCTACATTTCATTTCTCTCAAACACCATCATCCAGCTGAACGCTCTGGTGCCAAGTATCGGTGACAGGGCAGCTCTCAATGGGAGATACCAGCTCCCTTCACATGGGATACTGAAATATTGTTCCCAGTGCTTTTGAAACTTCCTTTTGCACTGGACCCTTTATTTAGCAATCTGAACTATTTAATGGGCAGTGACTAATTCTTCCTTTAATGAGCTGATAATACAAGTTACAGTCAGGGGAAAGTTGTCTCTCCACAAAAAACTCTTCAGAGGAAGGTTACAAGGTTACGTCACAAGGTTAGGAACTGAGGCTAAGAATGCACAGAATACACGCAGCAGAAACCCATTTGCTCCTAACGTGAACCACACAGGGATTGGGGGTGGGGGGGAAGAACACCCAGCTAATCTGCAAAACAGCAGCCTGTCTCAGCAGAGCTCACGTTTTAAAGGTCTTAATCTTGGATCCTGACTAGCTTTTTCCCAAAAGTCAGAACGCTGTGGCTCAGGAATAAGTTGCAGCGCTGCCCCATGATTGCGGGTGAAGATGGCTGTCCCCTCAACAGGCCATTGGCTGTTTGGCATGTATGTGCTGTAGGATGCCATTGCAAAAGACAGCCAGCAGGGACACTTCGAATGTGGGTAGGTAAAACTGACCAGGATTACACAGGGCTAGTTTACGCTGGCCCGTAAAAGTCAGCATAGGAAATGGCTATCCTGAGGGAGGCCCTCGACTCATCTGAGAGCTGACCTTCTGTAACATGGACAGCTGTGGCATCCAGGAAGGATCGAGGAGGTCAAGTGGCTCAAAGGACACTGAGTCCCCGAGGGAATGCAGCATTGGAATAAGGGAAGGATGGTTAGTGTCCTGGACTGGGACTATTGTTGGCTCTGCCATGAACTCCCTGTGTGATCTTGAACAACTCAAGTAGGAGAGTTTTCAGAGGGCCATTCTTGGGTACTAGGCACCAAGTTGGGCACTCAGGGCATGTCTACACCACCGCGCTACACCAGTGCAGCTGCAGCACGTCTGGTGAAAGACGCGCTATGCTGACAGGAGAGTGTCTCCCGCTGACATAGTGTGGTGTGGGGACCGCGCATTAAGTCGATGTAACTTATGTTGCTCGGGGGGGCATCGTTTTCATACCCCTGAGTGACATAAGGTACATCAATTTAAGAAGTAGTGTAGACAAAATGGAGATTTGGCAAAGCTGAATGTTGTTGGTGCCTCTGCATCCTGGGCATGCAGAGCGTCTGGTCCAGCAGATAACACGTGCTCAGGCAATGACACTACTATAGGCTCCCTGTTCCTGCAAGGTATGGTTTTCAGCCAGTGGTCTGCTCTCCATTTCAAGGTAAGTTTATGGAGTGGATTGTGTGATGAGACTGCTACAAAGGCATGTAGCTGATCTGCGACTGCGAGCAGCAGATATCTCCAATGACTGGGAGGAGGGGGGTGAGTTAGAGAATTCGTTCCCAGGTGTCTGGCTGGTGGGTCTTGCCCACATGCTCAGGGTCTAACTGATCACCATATTTGTGGTCAGAAGGAATTTCCCCCCAGGCCAGATTGGCAGAGACCCTGAGGGAGTTTCACCTTCCTCTGCAGCATGGGGCCCGGGTTACTTGCAGATTTAAACTAGTGTAAATGGTGGATTCTCTGTAACTTGAAATCTTTAAACCATGATTTGAGGATTTCAGTAACTCAGCCAGAGGTTAGGGGCCTGTTACAGGAGTGGGTGGGTGAGCACTGATTTCCCTACACACCCCCTGAATTTCCCCAGCGCCCCTCATTCCCCTCCTCCAGTTTTGTGAACAAGTTACATGCCAATTTAGTGACTGTTTGGAAATTTGAATTGAAATTGAAACATTAATACACACTTTAAAAGCATATACAGTGTATGATAAAATACGTGTATCTGAAAAAGTAGAATAGATTTGAAAAGTATGAACATAGACTAGCTTCCTTATACAGCTGTTGTTTTTTAAGACAATGTCAGTGCATTCATTTCGGTGATATTGGCCAACCTAATAATTTCAAATGATGATTTGTAAGCAAAGTCTAAATGAGCTCTCCCTGACAGCTAGTGATGAGCTGGGGCTGGAGGGAAAGGCTTCAGGACCAGATTGTATTTACATTCACACCTAATCTACCTAGGTATCCAGCAAACAGAGCTGTGTTGCCCAGGTGATAGATTTTGGCTGGGGTTGGGTTACAAATCACTTGAATGTGGGGGAGGAGGGGAATGAAATGTTGTTGTTGTTGTTATTGTATGAGTAAAGGGCAGTAGAACTGTACTTAGCCTGTGCTGATTGAGGGCATCAAGAGAGGGGTGGGGACCTGTCCCTCTCCACTGTTTAAAGACAGAGCTGATTAGGCTCCATTGATAGTCTTCACTGAGAGCTGGTGGAACCTGAAGAGACCAACTCGCAGAGGTCACAGTGGCAGGTGGCAGCAGAAGGTGACTGTGCAGGGCCATTGGCAACAGAGTGGTGGAGTGAACGGTGAGCAGCTGGAGGAACGAGCAAGGTGTCTTCTTGCCCCCCACCTGGGGCATTTATCAACATTATACTCACGTGAAAGCACCTCTGAATTCTGAGTCTCCACTGACCAAGGACAACACCAGTGAGTGGGGTGCGGTGGAGGGAAAAGTGAGGGGCACGTTACATAAACATTTGTTTGTTGGACTATATTTTAGTGACTTTGCTCCAGAATGCTAGATTTGTGACTGGGAATGGAAATTTATATAAATGTTTCCTAGTAGGCCAAGATTTTTAAAATGCATTATTTGCCAAGGTTGTTATCTCACATTGTTGCTATCTTGAGAGGTCATTATGTTGGAGGTTCTGTACTAAACATTTTTATTATTATAATTAATTTTTACATAAGAATGGTCATACTGGGTCAGACCAATGGTCCATATAGCCCAGTATCCTGACTTCCGACAGTGATCAAGGCCAGGTGCTTCAGAGGGAATGAACAGAACAGGTAATCATCAAGTGATCCATCCCCTGTTGCCCATTCCCAGCTTCTGGCAAACAGGCTAGGGACACTCAGAGCATGGTGTTGCATCCCTCCCCATCCTGGCTAGTAGCCACTGATGGACCTATTCTCCAGGAATTTACCTAGTTCTTTTTTTAATCCTGTTATAGTTTTGGTCTTCACAGCATCTTCTGGCAAAGAGTTCCACAGGTTGACTTTATGTTGTGTGAAGAAGTACTTCCTTTTGTTTTTTTAAAACCTGCTGCCTATTAATTTTATTGGGTGACTGCTAGTTCTTGTGTTATGTGAAGGATTAAATAACATTTCCTTATTCACTTTCTTCACACCAATCAAGATTTTATAGACCTCTATCATAACCCCCCTTAGTTGTCTCTTTTCTAAGCTGAAAATTCCCAGTCATTTTAATCTCTCCACCTGTTTCATACCCCTAACCATTTTAGTTGCCCATCTCTGTGTCTGTTACAGCTGTCCCCCTTCCTTTCTGTTTGTGCTGAGTGGCCGCCCCCCCCCCCCCCCCCCCGCGGCCCTGGAACTGACCAAAGTCACAGCCTGGCCCTGCTCATGGAAATGGCTTGTGCAGACTGAGTGGAGCCATTGCTCTGCTCAGGGAGGGGGGGGCTTTTCACTCCTTTGTCTAGCTTCTTTGTTCGGACCCGGCTCGGTGTAGGGTGCTCTGCCCAGGTATGCAAGACCTAAAGTGGCCACATAGCTGAGCATATGAGTCATACCTGTGACTCAGAACTTGCCCAGACATGTCCTGTGCCTACCTGCAGTTTTCCCTGCCTTCTCTCCTCCCCTGGATTAAGGGGAACCAATCAGAGTTACTGGCAGGAAACTGCCTGAGTTTGTCTTTGAAACCAGACATTTTCTGATCAGACCCCCGGAGAAGGTCCTTGCTCTGCCACCTGGTCTGATCAGCTAGGGGTCTTTGGGGGGGGGCCTCTCCCCGCTCTCGTTTGTTTTTGAGCGTACCCCCGTTTTTAAACTCCCCTCCCACGAACAACGAATTTGTGCCTGGAGATCTCCTGATTATTGTAAGCGAATCGAGTCCTCTCTGCGTCCTCTGATGCTGAAACTGCTGTTCCTGCTGCTGCTTTGGGGATTGGTAAAGAAAAACCTCTTGCAAACTCCCCCTGTCCTAGCTGCTGGCCTTGTTTCCCCAGCAGACAGACCCAAGCTAATTCCTTGGTCTGTATCTGTAATCTGTTTCTTGCTCCGCAGCGCCTTTGCTGCTAGAAATAAGCCCATGCCACTGCTAGGCTGTGCCTTCCTGGACTGTATCCTGGACTGCCAGCTTGCAGCCACCCCACTGCTGCAGCCACCGCTAGTTAACCCCTCCCCCCCTTGGAGCTGTATCCTGGGCACACACCACTCTGCCCTCTGGAACTACCCCTAGTATAAGGTGCATCCATTAGGTTAGGTTTAGCCTTTAGTCTAGATAAATTGTAATTTCATTTTGCATAGCTGTGGTTAAGTTAGGTTTAGAAAATTGCTTGCATTGTACTCTGTAAGTTAGGCTTAAAGAATTGTTGCATTGTGTTTTGTTACTTGCTAATTTGTGTAGTCTTGGTTAAGTTAAATCATAGATAAGATTTTGCTGTGTTCTGTATAATTGTCTCTCTGCTGTTTAAACTTGCAGCCTGTCTGCTCTCTGCTCCACCACATGCTCCTCTTCCCCATCCCCCGACCTCATTCCTCTACCACTTTCTTCCTCTCTCTCTCTCTTTTAATCCCTTCCCCCACGTGCTCACCCCGCTCCTACTGCTGCCAAACCTCAATTGTATTACTGAAGTCTAGCATAAAACCCCATTGGTTACCCCCTTTCTCTCTAACACACCTCACATTTTACATTTACACCACTGTGACACATTTTTTACCTAAAGTTGTTGGTTAGTTAACACATTTTACCCATCCTGTTAGTTGGTTATATGCTGCTGTGACACACTCTTTACATAGAAATTGTTAGCTACCTGTTACATTTATACTTCAGTGTTAATTGGTTACCAACTGTATTGTACTCCACTGTATTGTACCCCACTATTGAAACCCCCTATCCTATTTACTAAAATAAACCCCTCCCCAATTGTCTACCTTAACAAACCCCATACCCCTCACTATTGAATTTTCCCTGTTTTTCCATTTTCTTAATAAAGTTTATTTTGCACCCCACCAGTGCAGTAGTTGTCCCCCAAGATCCCCTACCTGCTGGCAGGGTCACTCTGTACCTTTTCCAATTCCAATATATCTTTTTTGGGATGGGGTGACCAGATCTGTCTTATTATCTATCCCTTTCTGTCTTATTATTTATCCCTTTCTTAATGATTCCCAACATTCTGTTTGCTTTTTTGACTGCCGCTGCACATTGAGTGGATGTTTTCAGAGAACTATCCACAGATCTCTTTCTTGAGTGTTAACAGTTAATTCAGACTCCATCATTTTGTATGTATAGTTGAGATTGTTTTCCAATGTGCATTACTTTGCATTTATCAACACTGAATTTCATCTGTCATTTTGTTGCCCAGTCACCTAGTTTTGGGAGATCCCTTTGTAACTCTTCGCAGTCTGCCTGGGACTTAACTATCTTGAATAGTTTTGTATCATCTGCAAATTTTGCCATCTCACTGTTTACCCATTTTTCCAGATCATTTATGAATATGTTGAACAGTAATGGTCCCAGTACCTACCCCTCAGGGATACCACTATTTATCTCTCTTCATTCTGAAAACTGATAATTTATTCCTACCCTTTGTTTCCCATCTTTTAACCAGTTACTGATCTATGAGAGGACTTCCCTCTTATCCCATGATGGCTTACTTTTCAAAAGTCAATTTAAATTAAATACATTTTTTTAAAAAATATATATATTTTTAGAAATCTAGACCTGTTGTGTGTTTTGGTGTAACTTGCATTATCCTTATGTTAAATTTGCATTATCCTAACAAAACATTTACTTTATTCATATCTCTTCTATATGTTGTAGGTCAAAGTGAAAATGAAAAGACAAAAAACAATACAACAATTTTTCCTCTCAAAGGCCTCAAAAACTAACCAAGGTGAAGAACACATCAAGAACCAAGAATATATCAACATGTCATCTGAAGGTTCAAGTGGTATATCTACATCCGACCAGCCCGAAGCACAAATACAGCTACCTACTGAAGAAACAGTGTCTCCAAAACCTAAAGGCAGTTCCCGATGTTTGTCGGTCAAAGTGTTCCCATTTATTGAAGTTACAAAAGATGGCTACTGGTGCACCTCTTGCAAAAAAGCTTACGAAGAAGGAAAGCTTCCCAATGCTATAATTGGTAAAAGTGGAGGAGCTTGGTTTGTCAAACCGATCAGCAAAGCCAATGCTGACAAACTACGTGAAAAGGCTGCAAAACACCAGGCCTCTGAAGTGCATCAACATGCAGAAAGCCTTATAAGCCCACTTTCAAAGCCAGTTTTAGAAGTACTTAATGAGGTTGTTAAGAATGCTGGAGACACAACACAGTTCATGCGAACAAACATGGCTGTGGCATCCTACTTTCTATTTAATCAAGAGATACCACACACTACAAACTGGAGGCCAATGTTAAGTGCATTGTCACTTATTCATCCTGAAGTTGAACACTGGTTCCGAACAAGACCAGCAAATGCTCACTATCTTTCTGCAAGAAACTCAACTGACTGGCTAGAAGCATGCGGTGCAACAGTGAAAAACTCAACAGTTGAAAAAGTGAAGAACTCTCTTACCACATTCAAAAAATTTGCATACATGGCTGATGAATGCACCGATGCAAATGGGCATCAAGTATTAAGTCATTGTGTACGTTATCTTGATGTCAAGGGTAGGCCAGTAGATGCATTTCTAGATGTTCAAGTTATAGAAGACACATTGGCTGCATCTGTGACAACCCACATCTTAGAAGAGTTAAATGCTTGTCAATTGGACCCCAAACAGATGGCTGCTTGTGCATTTGTTGGAGCTGCAAACTTCTCTGGAAGACATGGTGGAGTACAAGCTTTGCTCAGAGAAAAGTGTAACCCTAATCTCTCCTATACACACTGCAGAGGCCATCTACTCCAACTAGCACTAGTACAAGCTGCAGAATCTTCAAAAGACATTAAAAAAGCTATAAATTGAATGTCTTCATTATATTCTTTTTTCAGCAAGAGTCCAAAAGGACTGAATATCTTGGAAAATATAGAAGATACACTGGGACTGAAGTTCAAATTAGTCCAACCTGGGAAAACCCACTGGCTTTCTCATGAGCGATCTTTGGCTGTTGTCTTAAAATCCTCCAGCCATTATTACTGGCTTTGGAAAGTATCTATCTACCAAGATGGGATGTATCTAAATAGTGAGGCTGATGGATTACTTTTGCTACTACTTTCAGAGAAGACTATTGCCATTCTCTCTCTCTCTCTCTCTCGTAAGTCTACTGTTGAAACCACTTGGGTCATTAAACAATGCCATCCAGGCATCTGCTACAACAGTAGTAGATCTTTGTCCAGCAATAGAAGCTACATTTGGATCAATCAGAGAGCTATCCATTGAAAAAGTACTGGAAGAAGCAAAGACTTCAGTCCAGAAGTTGACTAATGAAGGCATTTATGTTGAATTCTTAAGTGAAGAAGACAAGAAGTGTTTGTTAAGATAACTGAAAAAGTACACAGACTTGATTCTTAAAAATCTACAACAGCGACTTCTAGATTCTACTCAACCTCTAGGTAGCTTTTACAGATGCCTGTCCTACAAAACACCAACAGTTGAGTGGAGTGAGGCACTACCAGCAATGGGGCTGCCATGTGATCAGGACAGAATAGAGAATTTGAACACAGAGTGGAATATTATACGATGAATGAATGAAGATTTGACTTCAACTTCTTTTTTATCATCACTAGTGGCTCGACCCGATCTTTGTGTTCTGTTTCCTGGGATGAAAGAAGTAGGAATTCATCTCTTGCTACTCCCAGTCACAACAGCTACAGTTGAGCATTCTTTTTCATCATTGAATAGAATTTTGTGTTCTTAAAGAAGTCACCTTCTGCCTGATCATGTGAATGAACTAATGAGCATATCAATTGAAGGAATGGAAGTACTGGACACACGAGAAGCCACCAAAGATGAACGCATTGCATTCAAGAAGTTCATTAACAGAGTTGTGCAAAATTGTAACAAGAAACCAAGAAGGATGTAGATGTAGTGCTTCTACACTACGAGAATAATCCGAATTTATATAATTCGAATTTGGGAAACAGATTGTATAAAGTCGAATGTATGCGGCCACACTAAGCACATTAATTCGGTGGTGTGCGTCCATGTACCGGGGCTAGCGTCGATTTCTGGAGCGTTGCACTGTGGGTAGCTATCCCATAGCTATCCCATAGTTCCCGCAGTCTCCTCCGCCCATTGGAATTCTGGGTTGAGATCCCAATGCCTGATGGGGCCAAAAACATTGTCGCGGGTGGTTCTGGGTATATCCTCCCCCCACTCCAGGGAAGCAACGGCAGACAACCGTTTCGCGCCTTTTTCCTGGGTGAACAGTGCAGACACCATACCACGGCAAGCATGGAGCCTGCTCAGCTCAAGACAGCAGTCATGAACATTGTAAATACCTCACGCCTTATCGTGCAGTTTATGCTGAACCAGAACCTGCAAAACCAGGCGGCGAGGAGCAGGCTACGGCAGCGTGGCGGCGAGAGTGATGAGGATATGGACATGGAATTCTATCGAACCGCGGGACCCGGTGCTTTGGAGATCATGCTGTTAATGGGGCAGGTTATAGCCGTGGAACGCCGATTCTGGGCCTGGGAAACAAGCACAGACTGGTGGGACCGCATAGTGTTGCAGGTGTGGGACGATTCCCAGTGGCTGCGAAACTTTCGCATACGTAAGGGCACTTTCTTGGAACTTTGTGACTTGCTTTCCCCTGCCCTGAAGCGCCAGAATACCAAGATGAGAGCAGCCCTCACAGTTGAGAAGCGAGTGGCGATAGCCCTGTGGGAGCTTGCAACGCCAGACAGCTACCGGTCAGTCGGGAATCAGTTTGGAGTGGGCAAATCTACTGTGGGGGCTGCCGTGATGCAAGTAGCCAAAGCAATCACTGAGCTGCTGCTACGAAAGCTAGTGACTCTGGGAGATGTGCAGGTCATAGTGGATGGCTTTGCTGCAATGGGATTCCCTAACTGTGGTGGGGCGATAGATGGAACCCACATCCCTATCTTGGCACCGGAGCACCAGGGTACCCAGTACATAAACCGCAAGGGGTACTTTTCAATGGTGCTGCAAGCACTTGTGGATCACAAGGGATGTTTCACCAACATCAACGTGGGCTGGCCGGGAAGGGTTCATGATGCTCGCGTCTTCAGGAACACTACTCTGTTTAAAGGGCTGTAGCAAGGGACTTACTTCCCGGACCAGAAAATAACCGTTGGGGATGTTGAAATGCCAATAATTATTCTTGGGGACCCAGCCTACCCCTTAATGCCATGGCTTATGAAGCCATACACAGGCAGCCTGGACAGGAGTCAGGAGCTGTTCAACTACAGGCTGAGCAAGTGCAGAATGGTGGTAGAATGTGCATTTGGCCATTTAAAAGGTCGCTGGCGATCGCTACTGACTCGCTCAGACCTCAGCCAAACCAATCTCGCCATTGTTATTTCTGCTTGCTGTGTGCTCCACAATCTCTGTGAAAGTAAGGGGGAGACCTTTATGGCAGGGTGGGAGGCTGAGGCAAATCGCCTGGCTGCTGATTACGCGCAGCCAGACACCAGGGCGATTAGAAGAGCACACCAGGAAGCGCTGTGCATCAGAGAAGCTTTGAAAACCAGTTTCATGACTGGCCAGGCTACAGTGTGAAATTTCGGTTTATTTCTCCTTCATGCAAACCCGCCCCCTTTATTGACTCATTCTCTGTAAGGAACCCACCCTCCCCGTTCCCCCAGCTTGCTTTCAAAGGAAATAAAGTCACTATCGTTTAAAAATCATGTATTCTTTATTAAGTGATTATAAACATAGGGAGAGAACCGACAAGGTAATCTGGGTGAGGTTTGGGAGGAGGATAGGAGGGAAGTAAATGGCCACTGAAAAAATTCAATATAATGATAGCCTTTTGGTTGGGCTGTCCACTGGGGTGGAGTGGGAGGGTGCACAGAGCCTCCCCCCCGCATTCTTACACGTCTGGGTGAGGAGGATATGAAACATGGTGAGGGGGGAGGGAGGTTATACAACTGCTGCAGCAGCAGTCTGTTATCCTGTTGCCGTTCCTGAAGCTCCACCAGACGCCGGAGCATGTCCATTTGATCACGCAGCAGCCCCAGGGTTGCAGCCTGCCACCTCTCATCTCGAGCGTCCCTCATGACCTCACGTTAACTGGCATCTTTCCTAAATTTAGATACCGTGTCCTTCCACTCATTGAAATGAGCTCTTTCCTTGCGGGTGCATTCCATTATTTCCTTGAACATGTCGTCTCGCGTCCTCTTTGTACGCCGCCTTATCTGAGATAGCCTTCGGGACGGAGGAGGGAGGCTTGAAAAATTTGCAGCTGCTGGAGGGAGGGTTGGAAAAAAGGAGAGAAGTTTTTAAAATGATACATTTTACAGAACAATGCTTATAGTCTTTCACAGTGAACAACACTATTCACATTACATAGCACATGTGATTTCAGTACAAGGTCACATTTTCCATCTTAATATTGAGTGCCTGTGGCTTTGGTGTTAGAGATCACAGACGCAGGTCCGGGCAACAGAATTCAGCTTGCATGCAGCCATGGTAAGCCATTGTCTTTTGGCTTCTGCGCCCTCCTTTCCCACATACGAAGCAAAGCCCGTTGACTGCTGCAATTTTCCTGTTAACCTTCAGCAGCAGAAAACAAACTAACCCCCCCCCCATCCAATTCTCTGGGATGATCGCTTTATCCCTCCCCCCACCGCGTGGCAGGTATCAGGGAAGATCCCTGCAGAAACCAAACTAACCCCCCTGCCCCCCCTCCCACCATGAATTATCTGGGATGATCGCTGTACCCCTCCCCCCACCGCGTGGCTGGTAACAGGGAAGATCCCTGCTAGCCAAACGCGAAAAGCTCAGGGCCAATTCCCCCCACCCTGCGCTTGGCTAACTGCAGGGAAGGATTTCTTTTCAGCCACAGGCAAACAGCCCAGTAGGAACGGCCACCTCTGTCCCCTTAATTAAGTTCCCGTATTTCAACCAGGTTACCATGAGCGATATCACTCTCCTGAGGATTACACAGCGAGATAAAGAACGGATGTTGCTTGAATGCCAGCAAACACCGGGACCATACACTGCCAGGCTTTGTCAGGCAATGATACCAGATTACTTGCTGCAAGCATGGCGTGGTCAAGTGTCCTACCATGGAGGACGGAATAAGGCTGCACTGCCCAGAAACCTTGTGGGAAGGCTTTTGGAGTACCTCCAGGAGAGCTTCATGGAGATGTCCCTGGAGGATTTCCGCTCCATCCCCAGACATGTTAACAGACTTTTCCAGTAGCTGTACTGGCTGCGAATGCATCCCAAGTCCTCAGGGCAAATTAATCATTAAAAAACGCTTGCTTTTAAAACAAGTTTTATATTTTAAAAGGTAAACTCACCTGAGGTCCCTTCCATGGGGTCATGGTCTTGGATACTGGGTTGGGAGGGTACTTCAGTCAGGCTGAGAAAAAGATCCTGGCTGTTGGGGAGAACGGAGTGCTGGGTGCTCTCCGCAAGCTCGTCCTCCTCCTCCTCCTCCTCTTCCCCATCCGCAGAATCCTCAGGTGTAGCTGATGAGATTATCCCCGACCCGGAATCCACGGTCACAGGTGGGATAGTGGTGGCGGCCCCCCCTAGAATTGCATGCAGCTCGGCGTAGAAGCGGCATGTCCGCGGCTCTGACCCGGAGCGACCGTTTGCCTCCTTTGTTTTTTGATAGGCTTGTCTGAGCTCCTTGACTTTCACGCGGCACTGATCTGAGTCCCTATTGTGGCCTCTCTCCATCATGCCCTTGGAGATTTTTTCAAAAGTTTTGGCATTTCGTCTTTTCGAACGAAGTTCTGCTAGCACCGAATCCTCTCCCCATATAGCGATCAGATCCAGTACCTCCCGTACGGTCCATGCTGGTGCTCTTTTTCGATTATCGGCCTGCATGGTTACCTGTGCTGATGAGCTGAGCTATCTGTGGTCACCTGTGCTCTGCACGCTGGGCAAACAGGAAATGAAATTCAAATGTTCGTGGGGCTTTTCCTGTCTACCTGGCCAGTGCATGCGAGTTCAGATTGCTGTCCAGAGCGGTCACAATGGTGCACTCTGGGACAGCTCCCGGAGGCCAATACCATCAAATTGCGGCCACACTAACCCTAATTCGAAATGACAATATAGATTTTGGCGCTACTCCGCTCGTCGGGGTGGAGTACAGAAATCGATTTTAAGAGCCCTTTATTTAGAAATAAATGGCTCCGTTGTGTGGACGGGTGCAGGGTTAATTCGATTTAACGCTGCTAAATCTGAATTAAAGTCATAGTGTAGACCAGGCCATAGAAGGCTTGAGTAGCCAACTTTAATTTGTGTGATGATTTTAAAACATGAGTTAAATGTAATAAAATGGTCATGAAACATTTTTCAGTTTTTACTATGGTGCCATACAGCCCACCTTCACCCTCACAGTCTCACCCCTCGTTGGCCCTGACACCCCCCGCTCCCTTGTAAATTCGAACCCCCCCCCAATTTCAATTCCTGGGGAAGCCACTGTGGGTGAGGTTCTGTGGACTGCAATGTGCAGGAGGTCACCGTGATCATCTAGTCTGGTCCCTTCTGACCTTAAAGTCTATGAGTCACATTTGCACCCTTCATCTAAGATAGCAGCTGACACTGCATCAATTCTGTGTGCCATTCCAAGACTCCACAGATATCTCACCAGCTCCAGATGGGGGAGAGAGAAAAGTCCCTTAACTACGAAGTGGGTAGGGGAAGGTAATCTGGAGCTGATGGGTCATAGTGACTTTTGGATTCCTTTGAGAGGAGACTGAAGCAGATTAGAACATTCCAGAACTATGCAACTTCTGGAATTCCAGAATAGTCAGAACAATGGACACATTAGGGACAGGAAAGATACAAGCAAATTTCTGTGAGGGACAAACAGCCTGTGTTTTGCACTTAAATCTTGTTACAAAACATCGAGAATTTCATTGAATTCTCCTCTACCCTGAATGACCGAAATAATATTTTTTTTTCTAGGCGGTTTTACTTAGCTTGTTGCTAGAGGTGGGTGGTATTCTTTGTACAAAACTTTTTGATGAAAAATGCAGATTCATCAACACTGAAACGTTTTGTGAATTAGTGTTGGTTTCGCTGAATTGTTTTTTGGGGGGGGGTGGAAGAACTCGAAAACATTTTGTTTTGACATTTTTCTAAAAGAAATGTCTTTTTTTTCCCCCAGTCTGAAGGGACTTTTCATTTCAAAATGTACTTTGTTAGCAATTCTGAAGTTGGAAAAAAATTCATTTTGGGGCAAACCAAAAATAAATTTTTTTTTAAACCTTCTCACAAATCAAAGTCAAAAATAATGTTTAGAAACTGAACCAAAATCTCTAGCTTTTAAATTGTTTGATTAATTTGATTTTAAAACAAACCAAAAAGATAATTATTCACACAGATCTAGTCATTACTTCATCCCGTTTTTTTTAATCTCAACCATGCAAAACCAAACACTGTCATCAAGAATAGGCCCAAAATATAGTGGGGGAAGCGAAGTCCAACAGAATTTAATATAAATCAAAACATTTGTGAAATTTAAAATAAAAGAATCTGTGCTGGCCACTGTTGGAAGACAGAATGCTGAGCTTGATGGCTCACTGGTCTGATCCAGTATGGCTGTTCTTATGTAAAGTGTTTAATAAGGTGAAAATCTTGGTCAGTGTATGGATCTTGACCTATCATTTCTTATTGGTTTATTGGTTCTGTTGGTCTGATTTGCATAATCACTGTATGGTTAATGCTAAATAAATGTACAATATGCAAATTCCTATGCTGGGACTAGCTAATAACAGTGGTCAGCCAATCAGAGTGCAGAAATTTGCATAATCAGGTGGCGATTTGTCTGTAACCATGCAAGTCTATGCTGACGGGCTACTATCATCCCTGTGTTTTGTTTGGCTCATCTAGCCAGGATTTTTTAACTGTTTCCCAGCAACAAATATGCCTCTGCAGCTTCTGGCTCCCTTCAGCTAAAGCAAGACACCAGTATTGGCATGCAAGAGAAGTGGGGGAAATACCAAAATGGCACAGAAAATTGAGGCTGTGAAACTGAAAGGGAAAATGTTCTTAAAAAGTTAAGATTACAGCCCCCTCCCATACAACGCTGGCCTTGACTCACTTCCCTCCTCCATGTTTATTCCAGCTCCCTCTTAATCTGATGGGAATTCTCCTATTGACTTTATTACCAGCTCCAGTGTGTTTATATTGGTTGAATCCCAGTCTCTCTCTGTGAAATCAAAGCTGGTTGAAAAATGGCACAGTAACTTTTTTTCCCCCATGTCAAAATTTCTAAAGGTTTGAAGTTTTCCAACCAGCTCTCCAGATTAGTTTTGAAACACAGCGGAAACAAACATACTGTAGTGCAGACTGGTGAGAGGAGCCTGTGGAACTCATTGCCAAAAGACATCCCTGAAGGCAAGAGCTTTGCAAGGTTCAGAAAGAGGTTAGACATTCACGTGGATTAAAAATAACCCAAGTTAGAACAGCAATAATGAAAAACAAAACACACCCAAGAGTTTTGGAGATGGACTTTAGACCCTCATGACTTTTGTTCTCCTCCAACCCACTTGGAGGTTTAATTTTCTGTATGGGGCACAACATTGGGATGTTTGTACCAAAGAAGTTTCTAATGGGCAAAACATTGGGAACATCTGTAGTGCTAACTTTGCCTGGAAGTCCCATGGCAACTTATTGCAGTGACTGCCAGCCTCCTATACCAAGGTGTTCCTGCCACTGTACAGTGGAGGGGAGGGAGAGCTCCCACCCACCGTGCACCTGGGATAGCCATCTTGGGGCCAGGGCAGTCTCAAACTAAACCCTCCTGCTGCCTTCCCAAGACCACGTCTCTCCCTCAGTGTTCAGTAGAACCAGGGCTGTAGCCAGGCAACAGATGGACACAGTTCTTTGGTTTCCTTCTCTCTTCGAAAGCAAAACCAGAGTTCAGCCCTGTTGTGGATTGAAACACAGCCAAGGCCAGATCTATACCCTTTCTTCCTGCAAGCTGAGTTGAAGGTCCTTTTAGCAGACTGCTGTACCGCTCTCCCTATGGACTCCCTCTCCTCAGAGCAGCACAGCCTTGCAAAGCAAGTGATAACCAAATATAGACAAATAAAAACTAACATGGCTTCTTCGAAGGAGCAAATGTTTCCTGGCTCAGCCAGACACCTAGTCTGCTGCTCACACCCAGGAGCATCAGCAGATGAATTCCTTCTTATAAATTTCCCCCGAAGGTTAACAGGCGCCAACTGTTTCCTGACCCGGCTGGTCAATGTTTCCTTCTCAGTGTGGAGCTCCATGACTTTCTGACCCAGTCACTCTTGGGGCTCGGTTGGGTGATAGATCCAATCACATCTCTTCTAGTGCAGCCTTTCGGTCTGGGGATTAACACATACAGGGCAAGGCAAGCATGACTGGGAGCTTTCATTTGACACCAGTGGGATTCCATCAGCATTGCTGCACCTTCCTTTCCCAGCAGCTGTTGCTATAGAATATGGTGTTGAAAAAGTGATAGGAGAACCTCAGAGTTACTCCTAGTTCTAGTCTTTCTCCACCTTGGAACCACTGCAAGGCTGGGTTTTGAGATTGGGTTCTGAGCCATGAAGGGCTGAGTCCGGACACTGAGTTTCTCAGTATAGCAAGATCTGCTCTAACCTGAGTTGGCTTCTCTGGCCCTGTTGTATAGACTCATGGACTATCAAAGGCTGACAGAGGCAAAAGGAATTCAGGAGATTGTCCACTTAGCATTGTGGCATCATGCCTGCAGTTCCCCTTCAGGTGCTTCTCACTCCTATCTCAGTGCCCCCAACATCTAGTTTTTACCACTAACAAGAACTGTATCCGCATTCTCACTTTTTCCTGCTTTCATGTTAGCTCATTTCAGTGAACATCAGGGCTATTGAAAGTGAGACAATCAGTAGCACGTGTCTGAGCTAAGCACAGGATGGACAGGAGATGTGGGAGATGACTCTCTGTACAGTGCTGCATTGATGGCTCAACAGGCATCAGTTCTGATGTGGGCTTCTAAACACGCACCACCCATCGTAATCCTACTAGTATGTATCTTCCAATTAGATACTGTCCTTTCATTCTGAAGGCTCTCAAAATAAATGCAAACTGTATATGGGGATTGCATCCTTGACATGCAGCCACCTCCAGTGCAAAACATGGTAACTGCTTAACACTGCCTAAGGACACAAGAATTTAGGGCTGGATGTGAAGAACAGTGCAGCATCCTCTTGAAAGGGCAAGGAGATTTAGTTAAACAGAGTGTGCACAATGGCTATTTTACCCCTCCTCCTCCTGGAGCTAAAATACTTGCTGGAGCAGTAACAGGCAATGCCTGATGATTGATCTCTCTATGGATTGCGCAGTCAATCATACTTTCCCCTTCCATCCTCCTTCCCACCAGCTAAGGCCCTAAAACTGACACAGAACCATGTTTCTTTTGGATAAACGTGAGATGTAGGCTTTGTGCTGATGAACGCATACAAAGAGCTGGATCCAGTTTAAATCACAAAATTCTCAGGAAACACACAATATAATGCATGGCTTCTTCAAAATCACAGAAATGCAGGACTGGAAGGGATCTAGATAGGTCATCTTGTCCAGTGCCCTGCACTGAAACGACTAAGGCCTGGTCTACACTAGGAGGTTATGTCGAATTTAGCAGCGTTAACTTGAATTAACTCTGCACCCGTCCACACAACGAAGCTATTTAGTTCGACATAGAGGTCTCTTAAATTCGACTTCTGTACTCCTCCCCAACGAGGGGAGTAGTGCTAAATTTGACATGGCCATGTCGAATTAGGCTAGGTGTGGATGGAAATCGACGGTAATAGCTCCGGGAGCTATCCCACAGTGCACCACTCTGTTGACGCTCTGGACAGCAGTCCGAGCTCGGATGCTCTGACCAGCCACACAGGAAAAGCCCCGGGAAAATTTGAATTCCTTTTCCTGTCTGGGAAGTTTGAATCTCATTTCCTGTTTGGACATCGTGGCGAGCTCAGCAGCACTGGCAACGATGCAGAGCTCTCCAGCAGAGATGGCCATGCAATCTCAGAATAGAAAGAGGGCCCCAGCATGGACTGATCGGGAAGTATTGGATCTGATCGCTGTGTGGGGCGATGAGTCCGTGCTTTCCGAGCTGCGATCGAAAAGACAGAATGCAAAGATCTACGAGAAGATCTCAAAAGCCATGACAGAGAGAGGATACAGCCGGGATGCAACGCAGTGCCGCGTGAAAATCAAGGAGCTGAGACAAGGCTACCAGAAGACCAAAGAGGCAAACGGACGCTCCGGATCCCAGCCCCAGACATGCCGTTTCTACGAGGCACTGCATTCCATCCTAGGTGCGGCCGCCACCACTACCCCACCACTGACTGTGGACTCTGACGATGGGATATTGTCGACGGCCGCTTCCTCGGAGATGTTAGCGGACGGGGAAGATGAGGAAGGAGATGAGGAGGATGAGGCAGTCGACAGTGCTTACAATGCTGATTTCCCAGACAGCCAGGATCTCTTCATCACCCTCACAGAGATCCCCTACCAACCGTCCCCAGGCATTAACCCTGACCCAGAATCAGGGGAAGGATCAGTCGGTAAGTGTTTTAAACATGTAAACATTTATTTTGAACAGAACATTCATATTAACAGTGGGTTTTTCATGATTTGTTTGCCCTAGACGCTTAACGTTTCAGTCCTTGGCAGTCCAACTACTGCAAAAAAATCTAACAATGTCCGGTTTATCATGATTGGTTTGCCCTAGGCGCTCTACTGTTTAGTCCTTGCCAGTGCAGCTACAGTAAAATTTGGTCTATATGTCCGGGGATAGAGCTGAAATCCTCATGGGACATCTCCATGAAGCTCTCCTGGAGGTAATTGGAAAGCCTTTGCATAAGGTTCCTTGGGAGAGCGGCCTTATTGTGTCCTCCGTAGTAGGAAACGTTTCCGCGCCAGGAGATCATCAAGTACTCTGGGATCATTGCCTTGCAGAGCAGGGCGGCATACGGCCCTGGTTTTTGCAGGCTTTCCCAAAGCATCCGTTCTTTCTCGGTCTCTGAAATCCTCATCAGAGTGATGTCGCTCATGGTGACCTGCTTTGAATTAGGTAGGGGAATGTTAGTATTGGGACTGCTTGCCTGTTCCTTTACAGAACTGTAACCGGCGGTTTACAGCCATGCGGTGGAGGCGGGAGAGGGGCAGCATACAGGGATCTTTCCCTGGGACAGCCGCGAGGGGGTGGGACAGGGGCAGAGTTCATGCTTGCCGGATTGCTGGCAGCAGGAACTGGCCAACGCTAGGAGCATTGCTTTGACCGTGAAAGGAGGCCAGTGCTATTATTAAAGTTTTAAGCAGCCACAAGTCTACGGCTTACCATGTCGGCCTGCTACCCAAATTCCGCTGTCCTGCCCCACTTCTCTGATCTGCACTACAAGACCCCAGGCACTGAATGCGAAGGCCGATAATTCGACCTTGTCCTGAGTGCGCATGTGATAGGTGCTGTGCATGGTCTTCTTCACAGAGAAAGACTATGTTCTTTGTTCACAACAAAATTTATCTTTCTGAGGAATTCACTCCCTTTTTCCCATCCCACAGCTGCAACTGTCTCCTGACCTACCCTGGCATCACACTCCCAGAGGCTGGCGCAGATTAGGCGTAGAAAGAAAAGGACACGGGACGACATGTTCTCAGAACTTATGGGCTGCTCCCGAGCCGAGGCAGCCCAGCAGACCCAGTGGAGGGAGAATATGTCCCAAATCCATCGAGCACACATTGAACGGGAGGAGAGGTGGCGGCAGGAAGACCAGCAGGCGACTCAAACGCTGCTTGGACTAATGAGGGAGCAAACGGACACGGTCCGGCGCCTTGTGGATGTTCTGCAGGACCGGAGGCAGGAGGACAGAGCCCCGCTGCAGTCTATCTGTAACTGCCCTCCCCCGCCACAAAGTCCCATCTCCCCCTCACCAAAAGTACCAAGAAGGAGGGGCGGCAGAGTCCGTGAAAACTCTCACTCCACCCCTGCAGACTGCTCAAAGAGCAGAAGGCTGTCATTCCCCAAAATTTGATAAGTCCTTTCCTTCCCGCCTCACCCAAGCCCCCGTCCCAGTTTCATCCCCTAACTGTGTAGTTGCTAATAAAAAATACTTTCCTGTTAATTACAGTTTCCATCATGTTCTTTTTGAGGAGAGTCTGTTTGAAGGGGGGGAAGGGTGTTGGTAATTGGACAGGACAGTCACCTTTACCAGGGTACAGACGCGGGGGCAGGTTCAGCAGCAGGTCACACACACATTGCAGTCACTAGGCACCCTGGTCAGTCTGGGAGGTGGTTTTCATGTTCTGGGGGGCGGGCTATGTGACTTTGTGGCGGGGGAGGGCGGTTAGAGATCTTATGCAGCGGTCCTTATCCTGGATCACAGAGCCACGCAGCAGGGGATCTGTAACCGTCCTCCCCCTGCCACAAAGTCACATAGCCCCCACACACAGAGTCTCGAACAGGAGGGGTGGCAGGCTCTGTTGAAACAACCAGTCCACCAGTGCGGAGCCTTTCATTCCTCGAGTTTAGAAGCGTCCTTTGCATCACTACACTACACCCGCTCCCCACCACAGTCTGCGTCCCAGTTTCAACACTTTACCGCGAAAACAGTAATAAAGACAACTGTGTTCATTAACAAATTTCCAGTGATTTTATTTTTAAACGTGTGTTGGAAGGGTGGGAACGGGGTGAACGGGGTATGTAACTGGAGAGGATAGTGAACATTCACTGGGTAAAGAAACGGGGGCAGGTTCAGCTTCTCTTTAAACAAACTTAATAGTCACCGGTTACCCTGCTCACTGTGGAACCTAGCTTTCAAAGCCTCCCGGATGCACAGCGCGTCCCGCTGGGCTCTTCTAATTGCACGGCTGTCTGGCTGGGTGTAATCAGCAGCCAGGCTATTTGCCTCAACCTCCCACCCCGCCATAAAGGTCTCCCCCTTGCTCTCACAGAGATTGTGGAGCACACAGCAAGCTACAATAACAATGGGAATATTGGTTTCGCTGAGATCAGAGCGAGTCAGTAAGCTTCTCCATCTCCCCTTGAGACGTCCAAAAGCACACTCCACCACCATTCTGCACTTGCTCAGCCGGTAGTTGAAGAGTTCTTTTTCACCGTCCAGGGCGCCTGTATAGGGCTTCATGAGCCAGGGCATTAGCGGGTAGGCTGGGTCCCCGAGGATGACTATAGGCATCTCCACATCCCCAACAGTTATTTTGTGGTCCGGGAAGTAAATACCTTCCTGCAGCCGTCTAAACAGACCAGAGTTCCTGAAAACACGAGCGTCATGAACCTTGCCCGGCCATCCGACGTTGATGTTTGTAAAACGTCCCCTATGGTCCACCAGTGCTTGCAGCACCATTGAAAAGTAGCCCTTTCGGTTAATGTACTGGCTGGCCTGGTGGTCCGGTCCCAGGATAGGGATGTGAGTTCCATCTATAGCCCCACCGCAGTTTGGGAATCCCATCGCGGCGAAGCCATCTATGATGACCTGCACGTTTCCCAGGGTCACTACCTTTGACAGCAGTACCTCAACGATTGCGTTGGCTACTTGCATCACAACAACCCCCACGGTTGATTTGCCCACGCCAAAGTGGTTCGCGACTGACCGGTAGCTGTCTGGCGTTGCAAGCTGCCAGAGGGCTATGGCCACTCGCTTCTGGACACTCAGGGCTGCTCGCATCCGGGTGTCCTTGCACTTCAGGGCAGGGGACAGCAACTCACAAAGTTCCAGGAAAGTTCCCTTCCGCATCTGAAAGTTTCGCAGCCACTGTGATTCATCCCAGACCTGCAGCACTATGCGATCCCACCAGTCCGTGCTTATTTCCCGGGCCCAGAATTGCCGTTCCACAGCATCAACATGACCCATTGTCACCATGATGTCCACGGCGTGGGGTCCCGTGCTTTGTGACAGGTCTGTGCCACTCTCAGACTTCATGTCCTCACCGCGCTGCCGTAGCCTCCTCGCCCGATTTCTCAGCATCTGCCTCTGGAAAAGGTGGATGATAAGGTGCAAGGTGTTGACAACGGCCATTAACTGCAGCGATGGTCACAGCGGGCTCCATGCTCGCAGTGCTGTGGCGTCCGCGCTGTCACTGACCAGAAAAGTGCGCGAACTGATTGCCCGCCGGCGCTTTCAGGGAGGGATGGCGGGATTGACGGTTGGATGACGACAGTTACCCAAAACTACCCTCGACACATTTTTTTCCCCAGAAGGCATTGTGGGCTCGACCCAGAATTCCAATGGGCAGCGGGGACTGCGGGAACTGTGGGATAGCTGCCCACAGTGCGCCGCTTCCAATGTCGACTCTTGCCCCGTTAGTGTGGACTCACAAAGTTGAATTACTGTCCTTAGTGTGGATACACACGTTCGACTTTGTAATATCGATTCCACATATTCGATTTAAGTAAAATCGAACTACTCTCGTAGTGTAGACATACCCTAAGTATTGTCTAGAGACCATCCCTGGCAGGTGTTTTTCTTAAAAAACCTCCAATGATGGAGATTGCACAAGCTGTCTGGGTAATTTGTTCCAGTGATTAACTACCCTTAAATTAGGGAGTTTTTCCTAATGTCTAACCTAAATCTCCCCTTCTGCAATTTAAGACCATTACCTCTTGTTCTGTCCTCAGTGGTTAAGGAGAAGCATCTATCATTCTCCCCTTTATAACAACATTTTATGTACTTGAAGACCATTACCATGTCCCCCGTCAGTCTTTCCTTCTCCAGACTAAACAAATTAAATTTTGTCAAGCTTTCCTCATAAATCATGTTTTCTAGGCCTTTAATAATTTGTGTTGCTCTCCTCTGGACTTTCTCCAATTTGTCCACTTCTTTCCTGAAGTGTGGTGCCCAGATCTGGACACAGTACTCCAGTTGAGGCCTTATCAGCGCTGAGTGGGAGAATTACTTCTCATATGTTGCTTACAACACTCCTGCTAATACACCCCAGCATGACATTTGCCTTTTTTTTTTTTTTTTGCAACAGTATGACATTGGTGACTCCTATTTATTCTGTGTTCCAAATAACCCCATTTTGATGTCTACAACTGATTATTCCTTCCTAAGTGGAGTACTTCACGTTTGTCCTGATTGAATTTCATCCTATTTACTTCAGAGCCTTTCTCCAATTTGCCAAGATCATCCTGAATTCTAATTCTGTCATCCAAAGCAGTTGCAACCCCTCCCAGCTTGGTGTCATTCACAAACGTTAAGTGTACTCTATATATAATTATCCAAACCATTTATGAAGATATTTAATAGAACCAGACCCAGGACAGATCCCTGCGGGACCTCACTCGATGTGCCCTTCCAGCTTGACTGTGAACCATTGATAACTACCCTCTGAGTCCATTTTTCCAAACAGTTGTGCACCCACCTTATAGTAGGTTTGTCTAGGCTATATTTCCCTAGTTTGCTCATGAGAAGTTCATGTGAGTCAGTATCAAAAGCCTTGCATGGCCTTCTCATAAGCATGACTTCAGAGAGAGCAGCACATTAATAAACTCCTCTTTGTGCTCCGCTTACCAAGATACCATTTTGGTGACATCCGTATGAGAGGTGACGTGTATTTAAAATGATGGTCAGACCTGCTTTGTTCTAAATTGATCATGTTTTTATCTTTTCTTTTTTTTAAAGTTGTCTGCAAATGTGAACAAATGACTTCATTTCTCATGTCAGCCCAGTCTGTATTGTGAAAGTGCCTTGAGTGGAGGAGTACTAAGACCTGAAACTTTGCAGCTCTTGACAAGATCGATCCTGACTGTGTAAAGGTGGGGCACACAAGGTTTGGGGATTGATGGGAAGCTTAAGTTCATATACTGAGCTAGATAAGACTGCAGCCCTGTAAGTGCGAGTGAGTGCTCTGTGATTTCTGGAGGGGTGTGTGTTTGTGTTGTAACACAGTCAGGTTAATTTCTCTTGTTCTATTGATGTGGTTGAATGGAAGGTGTTTTGTTGTTTCTGCTGCTGCAGGAAAGGGTGTATATTAACACACTGTTTGCATCTGCAAAATTAAGGTTTTTTTCAGTAAAATGTCATGTTCCATCTAAGGCAAATGAACAGAGCAAGAGTGAGTAGATGGATTACACACTTGAGGACACTGGAAGGTGCTGAGAGGGAGGAGGAGAGATGGCCGGGATTATGCTTTGTTTCTGTGAATTTAATCCTACAGACTGCTTGATTCAGTCTAAATAAAACACACAACCCTTGATTTGTTTCCATAAGAGATATGGCCAATCCCATAAAAGGTAATATAAAGTTGGGTTATTGTTGACCTCTGCATTGGTTTGTTCTTTGCGTAACTAACTGCTTTAGCAAGATTCTCTACTGCACATGATCTGTCTTCTCTTCTCAAGTTATTGCTGGGGAAAAGATAGGTTGGTCTGTCTATTTTTTCTCTGGACTGAAGAAGTTTTTTTAACAGTCCCATCACTGCAAACTAGCTGAAGGGAAGTTGGCTCAGATTTTAAAAAAATACCCACTTTCCAGTAGCAATCAAGTGAAGAAACCCTTTAGCTTATAAGCTGAATGTTTCTGGAAGTTGAATGATAGCTACTTTACTAGATCTGATCTTACACATAACTGAGGCTCTGTCTACACTGGATAGCCTATGCTGGCATAGCCCCCTAGTGTAGACGCAGCAAACGACGACAGCAGGTGTCTTTTTGTTGCCGTAGGAACACCACCTCCCTGAACGACACTAGCTGTGTCAACAAACGCTCTTCACCAGCATAGCTGTGTCAACACTGCGGGGTTTGCCAGCACAGCTATGTTACTCAGGAGTGTGTTTCTTTCACACCTCTGACCACTATAGCTATGCCAGTATAAACTGAGAAGTGCAGACGTAGCCTGAATGTATGGCTCAGAAGTGTATTATGTCATGCCTTTCTTGGGCCTGCTTCATGGCTCTCTCTTTCAGACTGCCTAGGAATGAGATCATCTCTCCCAATATGTGAGTGAAAACACTTCAGTTTTCCTCTGCGAGAGCATGGACTCAAGACCACTTAGGTCTTCCAGTGCCCTTGTGGCTAGAAGAACCAGGAGGCTATTTACGTTGAATGTTAGGCACCAGCTCAGTGGCATTCATTTTTGTTGAGTATTTATGAAAGGAGCTGGATTGACAGCTCTCGGTTCTGTAGTGTGGTTTATTCACAGGACACGTACAGCAGCATAGGCATTGGCCGTGCAAGCTTCCCCAACCTTCACCCACCAGTGAGCCTTAGTCGTCTCATGCCCATTCAGTCCCTGACCTGAGAGACTACCAGCAAAGAGGCCACTTGTGGTCCTTGTTGTGTCCACTGGGAACTGGACTGAGGAAACCTCTCATGCATTTCACCTGTGCCACCAAACAGCCCCTTGATGGTAACAGTTTCCCTCCTGGCCTGGATTCAAACCAACAATCTGGATGAGAAAGGCTCTTTACCTGTTCCCTCGGGATCTCATTTCAACTGACATGTTGGGTGAACTGAATTAAATCTGATAAGAGCTGTCTCAGAGATATCCCAGCTCTCCTAGATATGGTGCCTGACAGCCATTTCTGGAAGAGCTTAAACCCCATTGTAAATAGTTCTGCTAAGTACAAGGATAAGAATTATTTAGAATAGCCGAGGTTTAGGATATGGAGAGGTTTAATGTGAACAGCTTGAGGATTAGTTTTAAGCATTGAGAACGTCTGCTCTTGCTTTGCGGGGAATGCGGAATGCAGCCTGTGCAGTAAAATCACTGCAATCTCCTTGTCATGGAGATTGTTTTCCTCACTTCTCCGCTAATTAAGCAAATGGCCCATAAATGACAGAATGCTAGTCCCTGGACACAGCTAGCACTGTTCATGCTTGAAATGTAGACAAGAACACCGATGCTTTGGGAGTGTGGTTTGGTCCCATTCTGTGCTGCGAGACTGAATGAGACTTTAACCTAATAGGGAGCCCCTGACTCTGTAACAGGTCTCCCCGCTATTGGAGGAACTATTGCTAACTAAGAGAGCAACTTGTTTATAGTCTATGTGTATCTACATGGGGAGCAAATATTTAATTATGGGCTCCTCGCTGTAGCAGGAAAGCTCTAACATGGTCCAATGGCTGGAAGTTGAAGCTAGACAAATTCAGACTAGAAATAGGACATATGTTTTAACAGTGAGAGGAATTAACCATTGGAACAATTTACCAAGGGTTACGGTGGATTCTCCATCACTGACAATGTTTAAATCAAGACTGGAGGTTTTTCTAAAAGCTGTTCTAAGAATTAGTTTGGGGAAATTCTGTTGCCTGTGTTATCCAGGGGGTCAGGCTAGATGATCACAGGGGTCCCTTCTGGCCTTGGAATCTATTAATCTGGGTGGAACCAAAACTTGGCTTCCCCAATCCCCTTCTGGGCTCTCTGTGTCCAGGCTGTTTTGTGAGGACCAGACAAGTGCACTTTTGGGAGGCGGGGGTGGGGTTGCATACACAGGCGCCGACTTTCCAAAGTGCGGGGGGTGCTCGACCCCTGGCTCTGCCCCAGATCCCATCCCCACTCCACTCCACCCTTTCCCCCAAGGCCACACCCCACCCCACCTCTTCCCGCCCCTGCTCCACCTCCACCCCGCTTCTTCCTGCTCAGTTTTGCCCCCTTCCCAAAGCGTGCTGTGTCTTCGCTCCTCCCTCTGCCCCCACCCAGCCTCCTGCACGCTGAGAAACAGCTGATTGCAGTGGGCGGGAGGAAGGGGGAGGTGCTGATTGATGGGGCCTGCCGGTGGGCAAGAGGCACTAGGGGGAGGGGGAGGTGCTGATAGGGGGGCTGCCGGTGGGTGCTCAGCACCCACCATTTTTTCCCCATGGGTGCTCCGGAGCACCCACGGAGTCAGTGCCTATGGTTGCATACATACTTGAGTTCAGCCCTTAAGTATGAGACATTTTCCTTTAACTGCAGCTCAGAGGCACCCCCTTCCCTCCCCCCAGAGGGGCCAGGCTGCTCAGAGGCCAGAATTCCCAGCTGCCTCAGCTTTATAGTCTTTTAAAAAAAACAAGCTCTTGATTGTGAGAAATATTCCTGTTTCTCACCCAGATGTGTTTGAATCCTTCTAGTTAAAGGCCACCTTCATGTGTTAGCAGGAGGATACAATTTGGGATCCAACTAAACTAGAATATGTTGGATTATTGTTCATTAAATATTACAGTAGTAGCTAAAGGCCTGAAGCACGTTGGGGCCACTAGCAACAGGCCCCTGCTACCTGTTGAAAATGGCTTGGTTGCTAGTGAAGGGGAGAGCAGACTTTCCTGCGGGAAAGGCGATCAGCACATCCCTTGGCCCGCGCCTCTTCCTGCAGCCCCCATTGGCCTGGAGCAGCGAACCGCGGCCAGTGGGAGCCGTGATCGGCCGAATCTGTGGATGCGGCAGGTAAACAAACTGGTCTGGATCACCAGGGGCTTTCCCTGAACAAGCGGCAGCCCAACTTTGAGAAGCACTGATGTATAGAACCCTGAGCTGAACAAATGCCTGCAGGATTCCATGTCTGTATCTGACATTCACATGGTTTTTTAGTTCACCTTTTTCCATGAGATTTTTCTTTTAAACAGCTTATTCTGAGAACCCAGGGCCTGATTCCTCTCTGCCTTACACCAGATCTACGCCAGTGAAACTCCACTGATTTCATCTTACACCAGCATAAAGCTGGAGTAATGCAGTGGTGTGAAGCAGGCCAGAGTTATTTAAGCTCCAGGTGGAGAATAAAGGGCTTGCAGTCTGCCTGCTGCAGCCTGGGGAGGAGAATGCTTTCAAGGGTCCTCCATAGCCAGACTGCTTTCATTGCCACAGACAGTACTATAAAGAAGAGGTGGGGAAAGCCCCAGGCAATTGGGTCAGCATCTCTTGGGCGAACAAGGCTCTATCCATAAATTCCTAGGCAACAATACCAGGGGAATGAGATTCATGCTCCTTTGATGTTCAGGAATGTGGGTGAAAGGATTCTGTCTGCTAAATCCTTCAGCATCAAAGCAGATGAATTAAATTCTGACTGCCAAACCCAGGGGCATCAGAATGGGTGAATTAGGCACTGCCCACTAAACCCCTGGGCGTATTGAACTGCAGTCTCTTGTATGAATGAGGAATGAAAGCATTTAGTGCAGTGATACTCAGACTGTGGCTACTGAGCTGCATATAGCGCTATGTGCCCTTAAACATTGCTCTCTGGGGGCAAGGTTCGGCTCAACCTCTCTAGTTTGCTCTGCTGGGTCTGGGGCAGGGTGAGAAGAATGCTCATGGAATGAAAGTGAGGCTTTCAAGCCACAGCAACTCCATGGGCTCTGCAAGTGTTGAAAGTCGAATGCCAGACTAGTAGAGTGTCTGAAATCTTCCAGGAGCGAATGCTGGTACCCGCCCGTGTTAGCTGATCATGTACAGATTTATAAGGGACATCTGTGGCAAAAGGGGAGTTGGAGGTCAGGGGGAAGAGATCTAATTGCAAAAGGGGAGGTTGCTGAGCAGCTCCTGGAGTCTTTCTACAGTGCGTAGGGCAGTGGCTCCCATCCCCAGCCTCCCGGTGGTGTACCTCACTCCACGGCTCAGCACCATTGCAAATTTTCTCCATTTTTCTCTCCACTGCCGTTTTCTTTCTCTGGTTGTTCCCTCTTCTTGGGGGGGTTTCCTGTTGAAACAGAAAAATTCTTCTGTTTTATAAATATTGTTCTCTCTATCTGTGTGGCTAGGTTCCTGCGCTCCCCAGAAGGCTGGGCTGTTTGCCACCGACAGATGAGCAGTGCTGGCAGCCCTGTGAGAGCAGCTCCCAACAGCCAGCTCCCTTAGAGAAGGGAGGGAAGGCGAGGAGAAGCCCATGTGCGTTGGAGAGAGAGGTGGGAAGGTGGATCCTGGTGGGGTCATGAAGCTTTTAAATTTCATCCTCGCTGCCCCTCTCCCCCGACCCATCCACCACAGGTTTAGAAATACTATCCCACTCTCCGTGATCCATAGAGGGCTCCCTTTCCACTACCCCTCCAGCCCAGCACTTGTCACACTCCAGTTTGAACTAACCACCATGTAGTAATAACACCCCCACCATTCAGATCTTTCTGAATTACCCCAAGGTACCCTCCCAGTGCCTTTAGTATTCCTAATCCCTCCTGTGTGAATGCACCTATTGGACAGCATTAAGGGCTGAAATCATTGATAAAGCTCCATTGACTTTTGTGGGACAGGGTCAGGCACAAAGCTACATTTCCCCAAACTGCTGTCTATCAATGACACTCAGTGCAGAAAGAATTCCAGCCTTGCTGCTGCAAGGAATCAGCTTAAAAGTAGAAGGTAGAAAAGCTCTGATTTGCAGAGGGAACTTGCTGAAGCTTTAATATTCTGACTGAGTGCCAGTGAAATCCCTATAAATACTTGATTCTTAGCTGGTGCTTCCAGCTCGCTAATAATGAGAAGAAGGTGGCTGGTGGGTCTTGCCCACATAAAATCATAGGACTGAAAGGGACCTCGAGAGGTCATCTAGTCCAGTCCCCTGCACTCAAGGCAGGACTAAGTATTATCTAGACCATCCCTGACAGGTGCTTGTCTAACCTGCTCTTAAAAATCTCCAGTGATGGAGATTCTACAGCCTCCCTAGGCAATTTATTCCAGTGCTTAACCACCCTGAGAGTTAGGAAATTTTTCCTAATGTCCAACCTAAACCTCCTTTGCTGCAATTTAAGCCTATTGCTTCTTGTCCTAACCTCACAGGTTAAGAAGAACAATTCTTCTCCCTCCTCCTTGTAACAACCTTTTATGTACTTGGAAACTGTTATCCTGTCCCCTCTCAGTCTTCTCTTCTCCAAACTAAACAAACCCAATTTTTTCAGTCTTCCCTCTGAGGACATGTTTTCTAGATCTTTAATCATTTTTGTTGCTCTTCTCTGGACTTTCTCCAATTTGTCCACATTTTTCCTGAAATGTGGCACCCAGAACTGGACACAATACTCCAGTTGAGGCCTAATCAGCACAGAGGCGAGTGGAAGAATTACTTCTCGTATCTTGCTTACAACACTCCTGCTAATACATCCCAGAATGATGTTTGCTTTTTTTTTTTGCAACAGTGTCTTGGTCTGGTGTCTTTGGGGTCGGGAAGGAATTCCCCCCCGGATCAGATTGGCAGAGACCCTCTGCAGCATGGGGCACAAATCACTTGTAGGTTTAAACTATGAGTCTATTGGGGAGAAATAGGCATGTGAGCAATGGCAGGCCATGGTTAAAAAAAATAAAAAGCCCCATGGAAATGAACTTCCCCAATACTTGGCAGTAGAACAGGGAAGTTTGGAGTCCAGTTATCCCATCAGCTGCACATGTATAACTCCCACTGACTTCTTAATAGTGCAGGCAAGGTAAAAGTGTTCAATAAAAATGTCTGTTCTATATTTGTGAACAAACCAGATGATGTATTTGTATCGGATTATTCTTCTTTCGTATGGCAAGAGAGGTGATTAGCAATGTTCAATATCAGCTGATGATGAAGAAATACTTTTCCATTCCAGCAGTAGCTAAAGAGGATGTTAACAGCAGCTATTTATGATAGAGAGACAGGGTGAGTGAGGTAATATCTTGTATTGGACCAACTTCCATTGGCAACAGAGACAAGCTGTAAAGCTTACACCAAGCTTCTCTTCTTCAGGTCTGGGAAACAACTTTCTGAAAGTGTCAGCTAAATGCAAGATGGAACAGGTTGTTTTGCATAAGTAGTCAACACCTATTTCAAGGAGCAGTTCAAGAAGTGGGCCATTAACACCCCTCCAGTCATAGGGAGGAAAGGAGAGGGGGGGAAGGAAGGGAGGGGAAGGTGGCTGGGCAGAGGTAGGGGGCTGTTAGTGGGTTATACATTATTGTAGTAAGCCATAAATCCAGTGTCTCTGTTCAGTTCATGATTTTTAGTACCTAGCAAAGTTATGAATTTAAGCTCCCAGGCTTGTCTTTTGAAGGTGGTGTGCAGGTTTTCTTTGAGGATGAGGACTGAGAGGTCAGACATGGAGTGATTGTTTTGTGACAAGTGTTCACCCACAGTGATTTGGTATTTTTGTCTTATCATTTTCCGGTGTGAGTTCATTCAAGAGTACAGTGACTGTCTGGTTTCAGCCACATAGTTGTTACTGGGTTGTTTGGTGCATTGGAGGAGGCACACCGCATGTTGTGATAGGCATGCGTAGGACCCAAGGATCTTGAAAGGTGTGTTGTGGGGGGTGTTGATTGTAGCAGTGGAGGTATGTCTGCAGGTTTTGCATCTATTGTTCTGGCAGGATCAGGTACTGCTTTGCGTTGGTGTGTTCTGGTCTGTGGGGAGCTTACTTCTGATGATGAGCTTGGAGAGGCTGGGGGGGGTGGGAGGGTTGTTTGAAGGCCCGAAGAGGGGGTTCAGGGTTCATGGCTTAACTTTTATCCCAGTGGATAGGGCACTGCCTTTAGGGTATGGGAGACCTAGGTTTGAATCCCCTACTCTGGAGCAGGGGCTTTAACCCCAGTCTGCCCCTTCCTAGGTGAATGCCCTACCAACCAGACTATTCTGGGGTGGGTATCTGTCTCTCCTGTGGAAGCTACTCCACTCTGCACAAATACTTAACTATTCATTGGGCCAAAGAGAGAATGAGTGAGTGACTGTTGCCTAGGAAGTAAGGAACTCCTCTGATGAGATTACTGATAAAGGTAATACTGTTTGATGCAATATACTTAGACTTCTGTAAGGCATTTGACTTGGTACTGCACAACATTTTAATTAAGAAACTAGAATGATATAAAATCAATGTGGCATGCATTAAGTGGATTCAAAACTAGCTGACAAATCTCAAAATGTAATTGTAAATGGGAATCATCAAGTGGGTGTGTTTCTAGTGGGGTTTCGCAGGGATTGGTTCTTGGCCCTATGCTCTTTAGCTATTTTGTCCTATTTCTTTATTATTAAAGAAAGTGTAAAATCATCTCTGGTAAAGTGTGCAGGTGAGACACAGATTGGGGGAGCAGTAAATAAGGAAGAGGACAGGTCACTGTTAAGGAGCAATCTGGATCTCTTGGTAAGCTGGGCATAAGCAAACAATATGTTTTTTAATACTGCCAAATGTAAAGTTAGATAGCTAAGAACGAAAAAGGTAGGCCATGTTTACAGGATGGGGTGTCACAGTTCAGGGAAACTGCACCTGTCTTTTCCTCTTGTGGTCCAGCAAGGGCACCTGCTCCAGACTTCGGGCTCCTCAGCTGTCACCTCTCTTCAATGGAGTTGCTTGTCTCTCTCCCTCCTGACCGGAGTTTTTCCAGGTTGTTCAGTGCCCTGCCTACACTGTGATATCCCCACCCAGACAGACTGGTTTGAGAGGCCAGTGTCTGTGCTGTGCTTTCTCTTCAAAGGATAATTGGTCACGGTTTTAAGTTACCACATAGCTTTTTCTAAGCAATCACGTTAATTCTTAAGGAAAAAGCATTATGGAGAAAACACATTAAAAACAATAAAAGTATCTACATGTATGCTAAGAAGCTTACCAGAGATCACCACAACTCCAGCCAGGGCTCTGGTCGGAGTCAGTCCTTCCAACCCTTCTCTAAGGATTGGGTCTGCCCCTCCCCCCCCCCCCCCCCGCCCGGGACAGAAGGTCCCATCTGTTTGCTGGATCAGAATGAAGGTCCTGAGACAGTTTAAACTCAGGCTATTTATCCAAATGTCCCTTTTTTGTCTATTGATCTCTGGAGAATCCATTTTGAATTAGTATAGGTGAGCCTCCCCAGGTGGGGGTACCTCACTGGAGGTGTTACAACCTGAGTGAATTTGCCTAATCACCCTCCACTGTTCTTAGCTCCTGGAGGGCTGTAGTTACCCTCCCACAATGATACATACACTTAATGCAGTAAGATATTGCATGAAATTGCCACATGTGTCACAGAAGGACTCTATTGTGGGAAGAGGGGACTCTGAAAGAGACTTGAGGTCTTGGTGTATAGTCAGCTAAACATGAGCTCCCCTCCCTGTGTAATAGTGTGGCCAAAAGGGCTAATGGTGTCCTTGGGTGTATAACCAAGGGAATCTTGAGTAGGGATAAGGAGGTTATCTTACCCCTTTTTAGTGCCCTGGCTACAGGAAGATAGGGTTCCGTTCTGGTGTCCACAATTTAAGAAGGATGGTGATAAGTAGGAGAGGTTTCAATGAAGAATCACAGAATGGTTAAAGGATTAGAAAACATATCTTAGTGGGAGACTCAGTGAATTCAATCTGGTTAGCTTAACAAAGAGAAAGTTTAAGGGGTGACTTGATCGCAGTCTATAAGTACCTCCACGGGGAACAGAAATTTGATTATAGAGGAATCTTCAGTCTAGCACACAAAGGTATAACAAGTTCCAGTGGCAGGAAGTTGAAGCTAGACAAATTCAGATTAGAATAAGGTGTAAATTTTTAACAGTGAGGGTAATCAACTATTGGATCCGTTTACCAAGGGTTGTGGTGGATTCTCCCTCAGTGGAAATTTTAAAATCAAGATTGGATGTTTTTGAAAAAGATCTGCTTGAGTTGAACCGCAGCTTGAAGCAGGAATTAATTCAGGGAAGTCCTATGGCCTGTGTCATACAGAAGGTCAGACTAGATGATCACGATGGTACATTCTGGCCTGAAAAAAAATCAATGGAAACTGATGGGATAATAATCAGGCCTTTTTAATGCACAGCAGCCAAATGGAGCCACTCAGGAGGCTCACTCCAGTATGATTTCAACAAGTTCCAAGCTACCTGCTGCTAGGGGCCGGGGGATGGGGGGAGTGCTATAGAAAGTGCACCGCTTCCAAGAGGAAGCTAATTAATTGAAAAGGAATTCTTATTTGTTTAATTTTTCTTTTCTCTTGTGTGTGAGCCCAAACCTGAACATAATGACTAATGAATCAGACTGCAGGGCCTTGGAGTGCATGGCGGGACCTGGGCATGGTGCTTTAACTGAAGGATTTCTTCCCCAGAGGTGCATTCCCTTGTGAGGATTTAGGTGTAGGTACACTAAGGACACTTGGAGAAACCTAGGGGTAAATCAGAAAGCACTGAGCTATGGTGGTAACAGTGGAGGAGATGGGTTTTGTGTGTGGGGAGGAGAGGAATACAATTGGGCTCCCACTGACTGATGTGGGTGTTAAAGTGGTAGTTCCAGTGGACAGTCGAGAAATCCTGTAACTGTGTTCGCTCAGTCCTGAGTTTCCCCATGCTGTTCCTTCAGTATCCCCCATTGTCCGTGAACTGGACTGAACTCCTCCTCCTAGGCAAGAAGTGGGGTTCAGTCTTTGTATGTTGATTCAGTACAGGATGTCCTCTTCAGCCAGTGCCCTCCCAACAACAGACCTGACTGGGGTAGGCTCTGCAGAGACACAGCGCTGTTATAATAATAACAGTAAGAGACAGTCCCTATCTCGAAGAACTTGCAATCTAAGCAGATGAGACAGATGAAGGCTGGGAGAAAAGACACAGATCAAAGTGTGCATTTAATATAATTCAGCAGACTAGGCATCAGACCACAACAACGTCCAAACCCATCAAAATCAAAGACAGGAGCAAAGTCGTGGTTTGGCCTATTGGATAGATCCCGAATGCTGAGCTTTCTGCTTCAGACTGAGTATGGTGCGGTGTGCACATGCTGACTGCCACTGAGTGAGGTGTCTGAGCTGACAGACCCCTGGTTAAGTGGGAGAGGGGTGCTGGCAGGGGAGGGGCCCTCAGCTTTTGCTATTCACATCTTCCCTTGGTCCATCTGAGCCAAAGTTTTTCTTGGGGGTTCTCTGCTTAGTGTCCTCTTCAGGCTCCCTTTTGCTCAGCCTTTGACCTCAGTCTCATCCCCACCCTTCTTGAGTTATCCCACATAGTTAGTGTACCCCAGTTCCTTTTTTGGCCCCTCCCCTTCTCTGAAGGATGGGCCTTTCTTGTCTCTGTGTTAGGGCCCTTCACAGTCTTCTGTTTTTCCCCCTCACCGGTCTGGTTGTCACATGAGCAATGCCCAAGTCTGTTGACTTTCAGAGCATGCTGTAGGGTTTATCTATTCCCCCAGGCAGTCAAGAGGGGGAGAAGGACTCTAATGGTACACTTACACTACAATAGATACATGGCTGTGGCTGGCCCGGGTCAGCTGACTTGGGCTCATGAGGCTCCAGCTGGGGGATAAAAATTGCAGTGTGTGAACATTCGGGCTCAGGCTGGAGCCTGGGCCCTGCAACTCCGCAAGCAGGGTGGAGCCTGAGCTACCTCCAGCCTGTGTGCCAACGTCTACACTGCAGTTCTTAGCCCCACAGCCAGAGTCCCACAAATCAGAGTCAATTGACCCAGGCTCAGTGCCAGGAGTTTTTTATTACAGTGTAGACGTACACTTTAGGTGATTGGTGATTACGGCTAGTTCTGAGTACTTGAATGGCTGATTGACAAGGATTTGTAGCTGATTTTATTGTACATGTGCTTAGAGCACTGTAACCTGGGAGGCACGCTTAAAAAATTACCCCAACTATGTAATAATGATAATTTTAGGAAGATTTTTTAAGGCAGGGAAATAGATCTTCTGGAAGATGAAAGGAAAATCCAGTCACAGACTCCATTTATTTGAAGTCTAATTTGTGTCTCACTCTTTGCCAGGGGACAATGTCCCTAGATGATATGGCTAGAGCATGAATACATAGAGCTTTCCCTTCCGTGAGAGTTGAGCAGGGGAGGGGGAAATGTGGAGTGCAGGAGGGAGGCGAAGGGGTTTAGAGTAATTAGGGGGTGGGGGGGGGAAGAGATGGCAAATGTGAGGGGTGAGGGTAGGAGACTGTGAAGGGAAAGGGAGGCCAAATGTAGGGGGCAGGGTGCCACAGAAGAGTGTGGAGGGAGAAGTGTGAGCTGGAAGGAGAGTGGGCAGGGAGGAAGACAGTGGTGGGGGATGGAGAGGAACAGAATAGCAGACTAGGGGGCAGTCAGGGGGCGGGAAGTGGGAGGGGGCAGAGAGGGGGCGGGACCCAGGCTGTTTGGGGTGGCACAGCCTTCCCTACCTAGCCCTCCATACAGTTTCAGAACCCCGATGTTGCCCTCAGGCTAAAAAGTTTGCCCATCCCTGTGCTAGGCTCACCAGCAGGGTAACTAGGCCACCTGTTGAGCAAACCCACTTACATAGGCCAGGGCAATACGAGCAGTTGCTGAATCTGGGAGGACTTTGAGATACCTTGTTAAAAGCTGAGTGAACATGGAATACGACATGGCTTTGCAAGGGTCAGGCTGTTGCAAGAAGCTAATGTAACCTGATCCAGAGACCTTTGCAAAGTGAAATTACTAATTTACTAATAAAGTGCAGTTGTGGTCTCTGTGATCTCATACATAATGTGCATTTTTCATGTGGCATCATTTCAAAAATCTAAAACTAGAAAGGATGGAAAACAAAATAATAATCAAAATAGGAATAAATGGCTTTCTGGCAACAATTTCCCCTGCACTAGATGGGGGGCGGAGACGCAAGCCAAGAAATTGCTCAGAATTTGGTCAGATATGTCAAATGCAGCTAGAAATGTAATCAGAGGTGTGTTGTATGCATTTCAAAGTGGTTGGAGCACAGCCAGGCAATGATGCAGATCTCTTTGTAGGCATAGTCACTGTGTCCAATTGGCAAGTGCAGCTTCAATGCTTAATGGCAGAGTTGTAGCCTTTAAACTGGATACTGGAGCACAAGGCGAAATTAGTGCAAGGCAAATATATAATGCTGAGGCTAAGGAAACAGATCAGAAATCTAAAATAAAGCTTGTTTTGTAATCAGGACATAGACCAACTGTACAATGTAAAGTACCTAATGGGATTTGCTAGCACAATTTTTTCAAAACCAGTGTGACTTAACTATCCAAACAGGAGATACGCTATTTGTGCTAGAATTAAAATTGCCATGCCATGAAGCCAATGAATGTTTGCTGTAAATGCAAGAGAATCACATAATCAGTATATTGGGGACATTCTTGGATACACTGCTCTACAGCCAAAATGCTTCTGAAATAAATGTAGTCAAACTTTACTAATTCTGGGTCACTGAGAACGAAAATGATGCTTAAAATTGTTGATTGGCTCTAGTTTTCAAGATATGCTATTGGGTCAGTATATATGACCCTTGACTTGGGAATGGCGGAGGATAAGTGAGTTATAAAGGGAAGGGATCTCAATTTAAACCAGAAATGACTAAAATACATCTTTGACTGGATCTATGAATAAATCTATGACTGGGTTTGGACAGTACTTGCTTTTTAGGCAAAACAATGAATGATGCAATCTGAAGCTGGTATTGCATCATACATGATATGAATTGCATCATGTTATTCCTAGAAGTCATGGATGATGCAATCATAACGAAGCTTACATCACTCTGCTGAACAAATTGCCCTATATCAGCTCTAGAAATCATACAGTGTCGTGCTCTCTTATTTGTCAGTGTTTGATTTTGCAAAGGGACACATTTCTGTTTAGCCAAAGTGAGCAGAGATGCCTCGTACTTGTGTGAACAGTGCAGATAACTTCTGCTATGTTTGTGGTGAAGTGACTTTTGCATCACAAAAGCGCAGTATAACCACTATGGTTAAGAAAGCCTATCACCTTTATTTTGGCTTCAAAATTGGAGATCAGGACAAGAGGTGGGCCCCACACATATGCTGCAACACTTGTGCAACAAATCTTCGCCAGTGGTTGAACATGAAAAGGAAATCTATGCCTTTTGCAGTGCCAATGATTTGGAGAGAGCCAACAGATCATACCAGCAATTGTTACTTCTGCATGGTGCCTCCAGTTGGGAAAGGTGTGTCAAAGAAGAAAAAGTGGACTGTGCATTATCCAAACATTCCATCAGCTATACGCCCAGTACCCCAGGGAGAAGGACTGCCCGTTCCTGATGCACCAGAATCATTCTCACTTGAGTCAGACGAGGAAGAGGATGAAACTTCTGGTCCTGAACCATCAATGTCACAGGACCCACATTTTCTCCCATCCTCCTCCTCTGAACCACACCTCATAACACAAGGTGAACTGAATGACCTTGTCAGGGATTTGGAACTACCCAAGAGTAAGGCAGAGCTGTTGGGCTCCAGACTACAGCAGTGGAATCTCCTGGCAGGTGATGTTAGGGTTTCCATGTTCCGTGACCATCAAAAGTTGTCCCATTCTTCTTCATAGAAGATGATCTTGTAGCCTGCAACTACATCGATGGTGTGATGGCAGCCCTCAACATCGTTCACGATCCAGATGAGTGGAGACTGTTCATTGATTCATTGAAGACGAGTCTTAAAGCTGTTTTACTGCATAATGGCAATGTTTTGCCATCAATTCCAGTTGGTCATGCAGTCCATCTGAAGGAAACCTATGACAACATGAAACAACTTTTGAGGTGCATAAACTATGACCAACATCAGTGGCAGCTTTGTGGCGATTTGAAGGTTGTTGCTCTCTTGCTTGGTCTGCAGACTGGATACACAAAGTATTGCTGTTTTCTCTGCGAATGGGATAGTCGTGCAAGAGATTCCCACTACATCAAGAAAGATTGGCCACTCCGACAGTCATTGGAGCCTGGGAGGAAAAGTGTTCAGCATCCACCACGTGTTGAATCAAGGAAGATTTTGTTACCACCCTTACACATCAAGCTGGGTCTGATGAAGAACTTTGTCAAGGCCATTGCGAACAGGGGCTGCTAACAGGGAGTTTCGCAAGGGAGTTCTCCA
>NW_020664562.1:453070-461620 GCF_002925995.2 Terrapene triunguis
AAGGGAGTTCTCCAGGTGAAGGAGGAGCAATACAGCACCCTTTTGGGCGGACAGGGGGCTGCAGACGGGAGTTTGACAGAGGGAGGCTTACGATGGTTAGGAAGACCCGCAACACCTGTGCCAGCACTGCTTCTGTCTCCTCCACCTGCGCCTGTAGCCAGACAGAGCGCCTGAGCATGGATGCTTCTACCCAGATCCTGGTGTGGTTTTGCAGAGACTGTAACTTGCAATTTCCACTTACTGATATCCAGGCTGAGGGGACCATCCAATGTGAAAGGTGCCTGCTGGTGGAATCTCTCAGGCAGCAGGTGGGAGAGCTACAGGAGGAGGTGGCTAGGTTGAGAAGCATCCGAATCCACGAGCAATTCCTGGACAGTGTCCATGTGGAGACAGCTGAGGTAGCTGTCCCAGGACACAGGACTGCTGATACACCACTGGTGGAGGAGGAGATGGCTCAGGGTGGACACTGGCAGCTGGTTACTTCTGGCAGCAGGCAGTGCTCCACCCCTGCTCCGAACCCTCCCGCTGTGGTAATAGGTAACCGTTATGCTCTTCTTGATACAGGAAAGAAGGCATCACCCCCTACAGTAAAGGAGGAGAAGCCTCGTACCCCTAAGGCTGGGAGGTCTGCTGCCACCACTGCGAATAGGAAACGTAGGGTAGTGGTGGTCGGAGACTCTCTGCTGAGGGGGACGGAGGCGCCCATCTGTCGCCCTGACATTTCATCTCGGGAGGTATGCTGCCTGCCGGGAGCCCGTATCCGAGACGTTACGGAGGCATTGTCGAGGATTATCCAGCCCTCTGACTACTACCCCATGCTACTCATCCATGTGGGCACAAATGATACTGCGCGGTGTGACACTGAGCGGATCAAGAGTGACTACAGGGCTCTGGGAGTACGGGTGAAGGAGTTTGGAGCGCAGGTGGTATTCTCTTCGATTCTTCCTGTCAAAGGTAGGGGCCCGGGCAGAGACAGATGCATCATGGAGGTGAATGCCTGGCTGCGAAGATGGTGTCGCCAGGAGGGCTTTGGCTTCCTAGACCACGGGATGCTATTTGAGGAAGGACTGCTAGGCAGAGATGGTGTTCACCTTTCGAGGAGGGGAAAGACCCTATTTGGACACAGACTGGCTAACCTAGTGAGGAGGGCTTTAAACTAGGTTCGACGGGGACAGGTGAGCAAAGCCCGCAGGTAAGTGGGGAACATGGAGACCTGGGAGATGGGTCGGAGACGAGAGGGAGTGTGGGCTATATTGGCAGAGAGAAAGGAGGGTCAGGACAAAACCGGGAGGAAAGATCAAACCAGTATCTTAGATGCCTATATACAAATGCGAGAAGTATGGGTAATAAGCAGGAAGAACTGGAAGTGCTAATAAATAAATACAACTATGACATTGTTGGCATCACTGAAACTTGGTGGGATAATACACATGATTGGAATGTTGGTGTGGATGGATACAGCTTGCTCAGGAAGGATAGACAGGGGAAAAAGGGAGGAGGTGTTGCCTTATATATTAAAAATGTACACACTTGGACTGAGGTAGAGATGGACATAGGAGACGGAAGTGTTGAGAGTCTCTGGGTTAGGCTAAAAGGGGTAAAAAACAAGGGTGATGTCATGCTAGGAGTCTACTACAGGCCACCTAACCAGGTGGAAGAGGTGGATGAGGCTTTTTTTAAACAACTAACAAAATCATCCAAAGCCCAAGATTTGGTGGTGATGGGGGACTTCAACTATCCGGATATATGTTGGGAAAATAACACAGCGGGGCACAGACTATCCAACAAATTCTTGGACTGCATTGCAGACAACTTTTTATTTCAGAAGGTTGAAAAAGCTACTGGGGGGAAGCTGTTCTAGACTTGATTTTAACAAATAGGGAGGAACTCATTGAGAATTTGAAAGTAGAAGGCAGCTTGGGTGAAAGTGATCATGAAATCATAGAGTTTGCAATTCTAAGGAAGGGTAGAAGGGAGAACAGCAAAATAGAGACAATGGATTTCAGGAAGGCGGATTTTGGTAAGCTCAGAGAGCTGATAGGTAAGGTCCCATGGGAATCAAGACTGAGGGGAAAAACAACTGAGGAGAGCTGGCAGTTTTTCAAAGGGACACTATTAAGGGCCCAAAAGCAAGCTATTCCGCTGGTTAGGAAAGATAGAAAATGTGGCAAAAGACCACCTTGGCTTAACCACGAGATCTTGCATGATCTAAAAAATAAAAAGGAGTCATATAAAAAATGGAAACTAGGACAGATTACAAAGGATGAATATAGGCAAACAACACAGGAATGCAGGGGCAAGATTAGAAAGGCAAAGGCACAAAATGAGCTCAAACTAGCTAAGGGAATAAAGGGGAACAAGAAGACTTTTTATCAATACATTAGAAGCAAGAGGAAGACCAAAGACAGGGTAGGCCCACTGCTTAGTGAAGAGGGAGAAACAGTAACAGGAAACATGGAAATGGCAGAGATGCTTAATGACTTCTTTGTTTCGGTCTTCACCGAGAAGTCTGAAGGAATGCCTATCCTAGTGAATGCTAATGGGAAGGGGGTAGGTTTAGCAGATAAAATAAAAAAAGAACAAGTTAAAAATCACTTAGAAAAGTTAGATGCCTGCAAGTCACCAGGGCCTGATGAAATGCATCCTAGAATACTCAAGGAGCTAATAGAGGAGGTATCTGAGCCTCTAGCTATTATCTTTGGAAAATCATGGGAGACGGGAGAGATTCCAGAAGACTGGAAAAGGGCAAATATAGTGCCCATCTATAAAAAGGGAAATAAAAACAACCCAGGAAACTACAGACCAGTTAGTTTAACTTCTGTGCCAGGGAAGATAATGGAGCAAGTAATTAAGGAAATCATCTGCAAACACTTGGAAGGTGGTAAGGTGATAGGGAACAGCCAGCATGGATTTGTAAAGAACAAATCATGTCAAACCAATCTGATAGCTTTCTTCGATAGGATAACGAGTCTTGTGGATAAGGGAGAAGCTGTGGATGTGGTATACCTAGACTTTAGTAAGGCATTTGATACGGTCTCGCATGATATTCTTATCGACAAACTAGGCAAATACAATTTAGATGGGGCTACTATAAGGTGGGTGCATAACTGGCTGGATAACCGTACTCAGAGAGTTGTTATTAATGGTTCCCAATCCTGCTGGAAAGGCATAACGAGTGGGGTTCCGCAGGGGTCTGTTTTGGGACCGGCTCTGTTCAATATCTTCATTAACGACTTAGATATTGGTATAGAAAGTACGATTATTAAGTTTGCGGATGATACCAAACTGGGAGGGATTGCAACTGCTTTGGAGGACAGGGTCATAATTCAAAATGATCTGGACAAATTGGAGAAATGGTCTGAGTTAAACAGGATGAAGTTTAACAAAGACAAATGCAAAGTGCTCCACTTAGGAAGAAAAAATCAGTTTCACACATACAAAATGGGAAGAGACTGTCTAGGAAGGAGTACGGCAGAAAGGGATCTAGGGGTTATAGTGGACCACAAGCTAAATATGAGTCAACAGTGTGATGCTGTTGCAAAAAAAGCAAACGTGATTCTGGGATGTATTAACAGGTGTGTTGTGAGCAAGACACGAGAAGTCATTCTTCTGCTCTACTCTGCTCTGGTTAGGCCTCAGCTGGAGTATTGTGTCCAGTTCTGGGCACCGCATTTCAAGAAAGATGTGGAGAAATTGGAAAGGGTCCAGAGAAGAGCAACAAGAATGATTAAAGGTCTTGAGAACATGACCTATGAAGCCAGGCTGAAAGAATTGGGTTTGTTTAGTTTGGAAAAGAGAAGACTGAGAGGGGACATGATAGCAGTTTTCAGGTATCTAAAAGGGTGTCATAAGGAGGAGGGAGAAAACTTGTTCACCTTAGCCTCTGAGGATAGAACAAGAAGCAATGGGCTTAAACTGCAGCAAGGGAGGTCTAGGTTGGACATTAGGAAAAAGTTCCTAACTGTCAGGGTGGTTAAACACTGGAATACATTGCCTAGGGAGGTTGTGGAATCTCCATCTCTGGAGATATTTAAGAGTAGGTTAGATAAATGTCTATCAGGGATGGTCTAGACAGTATTTGGTCCTGCCATGCGGGCAGGGGACTGGACTCGATGACCTCTCGAGGTCCCTTCCAGTCCTAGAATCTATGAATCTATGAATCTATGAAAACACAAGCAACTTTCAAGTACCTCCGTGGAAAATTTCCAAGGTTAAGTGAAGCTAAGACAAAGGAAGGTGTCTTTGTTGGTCCTCAGATTCGTGAACTTCTTTGAGATGATGCATTTGACCATGCACTGCGTGGCAAGGAAAAGACGGCATGGAAAGCCTTCCAGTTAGTGGCAATAAATTTTCTCGGAAACAACAAGGCAGACAACTACAGGTTGTTGGTGGAAAACCTCCTCAAGGCATACAAAAGCCTTGGTTGCAACATGTCGCTAAAGATACATTTTTTGCACTCTCATCTAGATTTTTTTCCACCAAACTGCGGAGCAGTGAGCGACGAGCACGGCGAGCGATTTCACCAGGACATTGCAACAATGGAGAAACACTATCAGGGCAAATGGAGCCCATCAATGCTTGCAGACTATTGCTGGACAGTGACAAGAGATGCTCCATTTAATGAATACAAGAGACAAGCCAAGAAGTGCCGAGTAGACACTGAATAGGACTAAACTATGTACATAATAGTTTTTTGCCTTTTGTTTCATAATAAATTTTATTTATATAACCCTTTTGCTGATTTTTAAAGTGTTACATAAACAGGACAGGTGAAATATTATCATGTAAAGCAACCATAAACGCATGAAAAGACCTAGGTTTACAATTTATGATTAAAGCTCTACTATCTACACAATATACATAGACATAAAATGTAAAAACTTAAATATCTTAGAAACAGTAGCCAATCAGTTGTTTTAATTGTCATATTTGCATTCAGCACATCAAAATACATAATAAATAGCACATTTTATCTCTGAAGCAGATGACTTCTCAAAAGTTGTAGACCAGTGATATCTGCCAAGGCCTATGATGTCTGAAAGGTGAATGCTATATTAAAATAGACAAATCTGTAATTTCTGTGATCCATCAACTAAGAAATATTCCATTTGCCATATGTGATAAAGTAACTAAACTTGATATTACGGTAAAGCCGGGAGTTACTGAAATGTAAGACCATCCTACAGGCTAGGTTAATTGTTCAATTGGAATTGTAGTGAGGCGGCCTGGCTCCTGACGGCCCCTGAGAGAGAGGAACCAGAACAGGCACCCAAGTGGGCGGAGCCACCGCCACCTGTTCCCGCCCCCTGGAAGTCAAGGGGCGGGACAGGAAGTATAAAAGCCAGGCCCCAGCACTCAGTTGGAGCCGAGCGGCCGGAGAGGACAGACGCTCCTGCGAGACCGAGCCTCCCCAGAGCCAGGTACCCTGACGCGGCTGGACCGAGCCTCCCCAGAGCCAGGTACCCTGACGCTGCTGGACCGAGCCTCCCCAGAGCCAGGTACCCCGAGGCAGACTGGCCGAGCCTCCCCAGAGCCAGGTACCCTAACGCCGACGGACCGAGCCTCCCCAGAGCCAGGTACCCCGAGGCGGACTGGCCGAGCCTCCCCAGAGCCAGGTACCCCGAGGCGGACTGGCCGAGCCTGCCCCGAGAGCGGTACCCCGAGGAGCGGCCCGAGCATCCCCCTGACCCGAGACCGGAGGAGCGGCCCGACCTAGACAGCCCTCAGCAAACCGAGGAGCCCATGGTGTGGGACCCCGCTGCCGAGCCCAGCGATGAGCAGGTACCTATGGAGGAGGAGGAGATGGGAAGTGGCCCGGGGATAGCAGACCCCGAACCTATGTCAGTGTGTTGCGGGCAGGATCCCCACTGACCCCATGGCAGACGGACTGCTGCGGATAGGGCCCCGGGCTGGAACACAGTGGAGTGGGTGGGCCTGTGTTCCCCCCTGCCACCCCACGTCGGGTGGCAGTCTCTCCTCCTCCCTGCCACAAGGGCCTGAGCCCCTTGAACTATTGTTTGCTGCCCCGCCCTGACTAAGGGCTTGGGCGTCCTAACTTTGTTATTGCTCAGCTCCTGCTGCAAGGACCTGAGCCTCCCCTGGAACTATTGTTTCTTGCCCCGCCCTGACTAAGGGCCTGGGCTACCTGACTTTGTTTGTGCTCAGCTCCCGCTACAAGGACCTGAGCCCCCCTCGAACTGTTGTTTGTCACCCCGCCCTGACTAAGGGCTTGGGCGTCTTGACTTTGCTAAGTGCTCAGCTCCTGCTGCAAGGACCTGAGCCCCTTGACCCTGGTTTATTGCCGCCCGGGCTAAGGGCCTGGGCTCCCCTGATTGCGTTATTACTGCTCAGCTCCTGAGGTAAGGACCTGAGCTCAGAGACTAGTGTTCTTGCCCAACTCCTGAGGCAAGGACTGGCGCCCTAAACACTAACCCTAAGTGTTAGGTGCCCCGCCCTGATTGAGGGCCGGGGCTTAGCTATTAGCGTTATTGGCGCTCAGCCTGTGGGAAGGATCTGAGCCCCAGGACCCTTGTGTATTGCCCCGCCTTGAGCTAGCGGCTGGGCTTATTGGACTTTGTAATTGCTCAGTTCCGGCTGCAAGAACCAGAGCTTAGGACTGGTTTGCTGCCCAGCCCTGACTGAGGGCTGGAGCTCCTTGCAGCGGCAGGGTTCCTTTTGTTTAGCCCTGCCTGAGGGGCGGAACCCCGAGACCTACGGAACCCGAAGACTGATCCAGGCCGTGTAGTGAGGCGGCCTGGCTCCTGACGGCCCCTGATAGGACACGACCCCCGCACCGGACCATTACAGAATCCAAAAGCCAAGTTAAATATTGATATGCATTGAGCCATGTGATTTTTAAATGAAGTCCTAAAATATGAGTATTGATTGACTAAACTGTTGAAGTGGCAACTAAGTTTTCAGAAGTGAAAATATTACTTGGCATTTTTGACCAGCTGTAAATTCTAATTTTTCTCAGCAAATCTTTCATTTAAAAAAAATTCCCATGAAAACTTTTTATTTTTTGATGAAACCCCAAAACAACAGCAAAGTCTCTTTTAGTTTTTAAAACTGTTTTTGGATTTTTTTAAATAAACATTTCAGTAAAAACTCCTGATTTTTGAAAATCAAAACTGATTTTAAAAAAATGGAACAAACCCCCAAATTCTGTTGGTTTGCTTTTTTTGGAGGAAAACTGGAAAACTTCAACCAAAATGAAAATTTTCCATGAAGAATGTTTGTTGTTATAATTTTTTTATGAACTCAAGTGTTATGAAATGTGGGATATTCATTTTGTGGCAAATAGTGATAAAAGACAAAGCTTTAACAATTATTTGAATACAGCATTTAGACAATATACATTTGTACTAAAAGGCATTCTCCTAGTTCTGCTCCTGAGGTAGTCGGTGACTAATTTCACAGGTTTCTGAGGCATTACAAGGTGTTGAAACTATGTGGAATTCTTTAACCTATTTATATTCCTTATGGAAATTATGGGCCAGATCCTCTCTTCAATGGAGGTACATTGATTTACACCAGTGGAGGATATAACAGACGCCATGGTCTGCTTCTCTTTTACAGTTTTGCACCGATGTGAGAAGAAAATCACATATCCCATATCTTTGCAGCTTCCGCATCATCAGTGTGCACTGGATTCTAGGCTATGCTAAAGATAAAGATAAATGTTTGTTTGTTTTTCTAAGAATTTAGAAATTTTCTAAGAATTTAGAAATTTTCAAATGGCTTGTAGTCCGTTTTTACCTGTATCTTTTCTCTCAGATATTAAAATATATACATGTAAACATAGTGGATTCCCTTAGCACAACCGCAAATAGATCACCTTGAAAGAGACGTTGATGAATATGAAATTCAGGAAGTGAAACTCAGCCTGCTGCTACTTCAAAATTAGCAGCATTTCAAATCACAGACACAATCCTGCTTTGAATATTCTGAAATTAACAATTTTACAAGGATGCCCTCAAAAAAGAGCAGAACTAGAGCCACAAACTTAAACCATCTTGGAAATAAACTGATGAGGGGTCAATACTTTATGAAAAGGAGAAAGAAGGCTTGTTCCAGAGAAAAGAAATGCTCATTAAAACACATAGTTGTTATTTCTGTACTGAAAAACATAAGTAATGGGCAAGAGCTATTTTGTCCTTGCCTAGGATAAGTGATAGAACAGTATCAGTAGCTGATTGTTATCCATCCAATTGTTTCCATAAAGAGCAAACAAGAATATACAGGATCACAAAATCACAGGGTAACCCTGGCAAAGCCAAGAAGGTGACTGATTTCCATTTGACAAAGGATGGCATGGATTTACTGTTAATTGATTGCTACTCTGTATTGATGGTGATTTCAGAAATACCCAACACATGCAGAAGAATGGTGATTGCCAGGATCAAATTATGATTTGAAAAGCACGGAATATAGGAGGTTCCCATGACTGGCAAGAGGTAGATGTCTTCACAAGTGAGGCACGTCAGAAAATCCTACCACAGCTCGTGTCATAACTATAAAGGGAAGGGTGGCAGCTCTCCTGTGTACTGT
>NW_020664562.1:461630-462749 GCF_002925995.2 Terrapene triunguis
GAGGGACCAGACATCAATCCAGGTTCTCCCCATCTTTCTAAACAAGTCTCTCCTATTTCAAACTTGTAAGTAAAAAGACAGGCAAGGCGTCTTAGATTTACTTTGTTTTCTCAACTTGTAAATGTACCTTTTACTAGAGTGTTTATCTTTGTTTTGCTGTACTTTGAACCTAAGACAGAGGGGGGTCCTCTGAGCTCTTTAAGTTTGATTACCCTGTAAAGTATTTTCCATACTGATTTTACAGAGATGATTTTTACCTTTTTCTTTAATTAAAAGCCTTCTTTTTTTAAGAACCAGATTGATTTCTCCTTGTGTTAAGATCCAAGGGGGTTTGGATCTGTATTCACCAGGAGTTGGTGGGAGGAAGGAGGGGGGACGATTAATTTCTCCTTGTTTTAAGATCCAAGGGGGTTTGGATCTGTGTTCACCAGGGAATTGGTGAAAGGGTTCTCAAGGCTTCCCAGGGAGGGGATTCTTGAGATGGTGGCAGCGGGACCAAAGCTAAGCTGGTAGTTAAGCTTAGAGGGTTTCATGCAGGCCCCTACATTTGTACCCTAAAGTTCAAAGTGGGGATACAGCCTTGACAGCTCGTCATCTCCTTGCCAAAATCACCCCAAGAGTAATGGGATGGCCGAGAGAGCCTCTTAGAAAAATACTGTAAAGAAAGCAGGGCCGGTGCAAGGAAGTTTCGCGCCCTAGGCGAAACTTCCACCTTGCGCCACCCCCCCACCCAGCTAACCCCGCCCCCTGCGGCAACTAACCCCCCCCCCCCCCCGGGGACCCCCCCCCCCCCCCCCCCCAGGACCCCCCCCCCCCGCAGCAGCTACCCCCGTCTGCAGCTAACCCCGCCCGGGGAGCGCCTCTCCACGGCAGCTAACCCCGCCCGCTGCTCCCCTCTGTGGCTGCTAACCCCGCCCAGGAAGCCCCCCCGCGTGGAAGCTGAGCCCGCCCCAGCTCACCTCCGCTCCGCCTCCTCCGCTGAGCACGCTGGCGCTGCTCTAATTCTCCTCCCCTCCCAGGCTTGCGGCGCCGATTGGAGGAGAATTAGAGCGGGGGCTGTGTGCTCAGCAGTGGAGGCAGAGTGGAGGTGATCTGGGGCGGGGAGCGGTTCCCCTGTGT